>NC_061869.1:16794527-16924074 GCF_907164915.1 Impatiens glandulifera | reverse complement strand
GATTAAAAAACACCCTTCCTTAAGATTTTATATTATCAAAACATATTACATAGATTTTATGTTCATGTCTTGACAATATAAAACCTCGAGAATCGAAATTCTTTCGTCAAGCTTTTTTTTAATGAGTTTGTGTTTGAAAAAAAAAAAACTAATTGTATTTTGATTTATATAACTCAATTTTAACTAATTATGAGAAAAAAATGGTTAAATAGTTTGTTTATTATTATATTTCTTTTAATTACATCCACAACTTTCAAATATATTGAGAGAATATTGGATATATATCATTAATCTAAGTATTTAGTTTTATAATATTTAAAAAAAAAATTATAAACAACATCAAATTTAAAAGGAAATTATTTTATTTCAATATATATATATATATATATATATATATATATAAAGAGAGAGATTTAACAATTTAAATAAAAATTATCTATTTAGATTTTTTTGAGTAATATATTATAATTAAATAACTAATTCATTTAATTGCAAAAATAAATAATATATTTGAAGAGTTTTATATATGTTAAATTCAATTTAAATAATAATAACCATTATTATAACATAAACAATTATTTTATTATAAAATATATGGTTCCCAAGTGTCAAAATTACTGGATTTTCAATTGATAGTATAACGATCACACATTGGGGAATATGATATCGGGGAATATGATGAGAGAAGTTTTGGATATGTTTGGTCTTTCTTCCATCAATCGTCCAGATCTACTCCTTATATAATAGGGTAGAAAGTAAATTTAAAAATATATAAAGACAAAAGGTACAAGAATTATAATACACATTTATTATTTTAAAATTAAATTATTAAATTTGATAATAATCATAATAATCATAATAATCTATCCATTTATAATAATAATAAAGTTAACTATTCTTGAAATAAAATAGATTTATAATTTAATTATCTCTTAAATATAACTAAATAAAACCGATGCAATATTATTGGTTCAATATTATTGGTTGCAATTCTTTTAGTAGATGACTGGACGAATAACTAATCATAGATTAAATAATGATATCGGTCAACTAGCTGAGCGGTAAAATCGATTTCCATTACCGAACCGAACATATAATCGATTGCTCCTCTTTGATAGATAACCGAACATATTTCTGATTATCGCCGTCTTTATAGAACCGAAGGAGTAAGCTATCGGTTACAGTTTTACCGAATTCTGCATTTGTCCTTTAAAAATTGAACTTCTTTGCTTTCCGGCTTCTTTTTATCCTGCACAAATGATGAATTTGGTTAAGTTCTTTAAATAATTAAATAATTACTAATTAATTATCTAATTTATTTATCAATTTCTCCCTTTTTGATTATTTAATTTAAATATTCAAAACTTTGTAATCGTTGGACGCTTAAGTTAATTCAATTTCTAACAATTTCTCCCTCTTTGATATTTTAGAATAAATTATTAAAGCCAGTTTTATTTATGAAAAGCATTTCTTGTCAGTTTGTATTTATGAAAAGCATTTTTTGCAATTGTTAGGATCTGGATCATCGAAGGAGACTAGAGTCTCGCTAGGTGAACGCTTACACACACACCGGTTGATAATAAGCCTATTAGAGGTTAATATCGGTTTCTATACTTCGCAAATTGTCACATAATCTTGAACCGAATCAAGCGCGGAAGTGTCTATGTGAACTTCAAGCAAAAAAAGCACAATTTAGTCAGCGATAATATAACACAAAGAAGAAAAAACAAGACACATGATTTATGGATATTCGGAGATAAAGCTCCTACGTCACCCCATCTTCTCAAACGTTAAGAAGGATATTCACTCAGAATATTTAGATCGTTTACAATGCTTACGTAGAACAACCGACGCTTATTTACTGCTCGTTTTCGACTTCTTACTAAGTTTTCTCTGTTGAACAGAAACAAATTCTGTCAACTTACAATACTCACTACTCACTACTCATACGGAATAGATGAACTTGTAATACACTTGAGATTCCAACACACACTAGTTATAAAGCTTAAACAGTTTGGGAGCAATGAAAAACAGTAAGCACACTTGTGGAGTTTTTTAACAGGATTGCTATGTATGCCAAAATCAAAGATGTTTTTCTAAGGCTGTCAAAGGTGGTTAATCTGGTTGAGCCTTGCTTTCTTAAATATAGAATATGACAACGATCATATTCTTCTTCAACGGATATATTTCCTTGATTGTACTTAGTTCATTGAATCTGATTTGTTGAAGATCGGTATAGTACAACTTTAAGATATCTTTTGATATAGTTTGATAATAAGTCAACATGGCATTAATTTGATAATGATTTCCAATGAGCAGATTAGCATGCAGATTTGTGTTCTACTATTTTGGCTTGTCCGGGATAATGTGAAAAATATCTGCTCAAAGTGGACTGCATTGGACTTATACCGAAAAGGTGGTCTAACTTCATTTGGCAGGCTTCTTTTTCCTAAGAGATTTCATCAGACTTGTACTAAATTGGCAATAATACAGTCTAAACATGTGAAGGCTCCCCTTTGTAATTACCAAAATTGTTTTTCCTAGAACTAAAAGGGAAACTGTCGGCTGATCTCAGTGTAAAATTGTCTTAGCATGAAACTGGTTCTTCTTCTTGAATCTGACCTATCAAACTACCGATTGGATTATCGATTTCGCCCTTTGTGAATAACTGGTCAAGTTACCGTTAGCTAGATATAACCGGTTCCGCTTCTTGGGGTAAAAATCGGACAAACTACCGATTTCGTATAATTTAGGATAATTTACCGTGCAGACTACCGATTGCGCCGTCTTTTATGAGCCGAAGATACTACCGGTCATACTACTAATCGGTTTACCGGTTCCACTTCCTAGCGCATAACCGATTAATTTACCGATCAACTTGTTGAGCGCTAGAACCGATTTCTTCTACTGAATCGATCAACTACCAGTTCCGGTTCTTTGACATATTATCGATAATTTTATCGAACAACTTGCTGAGCGGTAGAACCGATTTCTTCTACTCAACCGATCCACTACCGGTTCTGGTTTCTTATATAAATAGCCGAATATAAAGTCGATCAGATAATACCGATTTGCGTTGTCTTCATAAAACCGATGCAATATTACCGGTTGCAATTCTTTAAGTAGATGACTGGACGAATAACTAATCATAGATTAAAAGATGATATCCGTCAACTGGCTGAGCGGTAAAATCGATTTCCATTACCGAACCGAACATATAATCGGTTGCTCCTCTTTGATAAATAACCAAACATATTGCCGATTAGTGCCGTCTTTATAGAACCGAAGGAGTAAGCTATCGGTTGTCATTTTACCGAATTATGCACTTGTCCTTTAAAAATCGAACTTCTTTGCTTTTCGGTTTCTTTTTATCATGCAAAAATGATGAATTTGGTTACGTTCTTTAGATAATTAATTACTTACTAATTAATTATCTAATTTATCTAACAATTCGCGACACAAGAGAGGAAGGAGATAATATCAGTGGACCAAACCCAATGTCCCAAAGAGCCCCCACAAACTCTTGGAAGATTGATTGACATGACAAATATCATACAATTTAGACTTAATTTTACTTAAAGAATGAAGATGTCGTAGAGTAAAATCCATTGTATTGACCACTAACATGACAATATGATGATACCATCTACGTCTAATTCTATACCTAGTCTATTTATACCAAAAAAATCATTTTCAATTCTATTGTTATCAATGAAATTGTTGGTCTTGAACCATAATGTTTTAATCTCACAGAGGTGACACATTTTTTTGTCCCTTCATTACTTTCTTCAACTACAAATTATTGTTTTTGTGTAGGAGAAATTTCACTCAAAAAAAGTTTAAAAGATTGTTGGAGTATATTCTTTTGGATTTCAAAAAAGTAATGTTGTTTTATCATTGTGCAAAAATAATGACGGTTTTGTTGACTCCACCAAGATAGCCTAGTGGTAAGAGTCGGCTTAAAAGACTAAAATGTCACGGTTTCGATTTCATCTGAAAGCGCTTAAAGTTTAAGCGAATGATCATGGTTTTGGGGTGTCATGCTAGTTCTTCTTTAATTTTAAAAAAATAAAAAAATAACAGTTTTGTCTTTTAGCTAGGAGTGGATTGAGAAAAACGAGAGTATTTATTACATAGTTTTGAAATTCGACCCGTAAGCCGGTGAAGGGACTAGTTCAACTGGTGTATAAACTAGTGGGTTTTATATAATAATAAAATAATACAAAAATAATAAAATAATCTATCAAATTGTTTATACAATAATAATCAAAGTATAGATAAAAATTCAAAATACTGTTTTGCAATTAAAATTTATTCATTGTCTCTATTATGGACAACACAATTATAATAAACACAAACTCTTAAGTCATGAATTAAAAAAATTAAAATAAATATTAACTACTAATTATTTCCAAAATGTTCGCACCATTCACCAAAATCAGTCCACCAAAATCTTCACCAACATCATCAGTCACTTCATTGCCTTCAATAGGGACATCAATATTATTTCTTTATCTTCTTATCCGATATCTAGTTCATCCAAGTTTACAATCTCAAATTTACATCTACAATAAAAATTAAAAAAAAAAACTTTTCTGTAACTTACTTTGTAGCATTATTAGTAACAATAAGCACCATATTTTCTACTTCTACCAATAGAATAACTTCTTTAAGTAAGTTAACACCATCTTTATATTTCTTTTAGCATTTGTGGCATCAACATATTTCAAAAACGTTTTTCCTCTAGGAAAATAGACCAAAAAATAATAAGAGTCCTCATATGTTTATATGTCTAACCATCTTCCATAATAGTGCATTCCGTTTCTTTCCAAGTGACGCGAAAACTATCCACAAAATTCTTAACTTGCTCAATATTTTTGTTTAACATATAACCGTGCAAGTAATAAAAATTAGGAGCTTTGTAACCAACTCCAAAAGAACAAGTTTCGTCAAACATCGATGGAGAATATACATAATTTACAACATTAAAATGAATTGTTACATCAATCATCCATTAAAATCAACCTTATATTTTTCCGCTTTTCCTTGATAAACACTTTTGAGAGTTGGTTGTGCTCTAGAATAGTTCTTGACATAAACATAGTGTCTATCGTCTTTTGCTTCTTTTTGGATTCAGAGGTTATATTGTCTATTTTTTCTACTCCAACTTGCATATACATTTCATTCTCTTCATCTCTCAAAAGTTGTCTATAGTGCTCACTTATTTCGTACATAATTCTTTTCTTTTTAACTTCTAAAAAAAAATTCATTTCATATCTCACTTGTGCATGAACTTTAGTTCAAGTTGCAATCTCAGGTCCCTTTGAGACCCGCGAAATGTTGTTTAAACCGATGAATACCTCCACCATTTATCAATTTTCCCCAATAGAGACAAGTGATCTCTTTTTATTCTTCTTAATTATTGAATCTTCTCTACAATGAGACCTTACAGAAGTATGAGATTGTACACTTGAAAATTTTGGTGTTGCATTTGTTGGTGTTTTTTCTAACAGAATCCATGATCAAACTATACATAAAAAGATAATTCAGAGACCTAATAATCACTATATAAAGTATGAACCTCAAAATAATATCAAACTGCTATCATCAACTATATAAAGTATGAATCTCAAAATAAGCCATTGATAATAACTTAAAAGAAGTTTAAATAAAAGAGACTTAACTAGATTATGTGAGGGACAAGGCTTGAAATCATACTACAACTTCCGATTTTTGAATAACTATGTTTTTATCTAGAGAAGAAACTAGGTTTAAGTTATGACTTACAATAATGCCACCTTAAATCATTTTTTAGTCTGGTAAAATCGGAATCAGCTGGTTAAGGTAGAAAGCGGAGCTTGAGGTGAATGAAAGAGTTTGTCATTCTTAGTGTCTAGAACTAGTCGATAATTACCCATATAGAACTAGAAATAGGTAAAACAAATGGGAACAAAAAAACAGAGAAAGAGGAACTAAGAAAGTGATAAGTGAGAAAGAAAATAAGTGATTTTATTTTTTTTAAATATGATAAACCCGTTGGATTAACCCGGGTTACCGGATTTCTGGTCCAACCAGTGGGTTGCCCAGATTTAACTAGGTTGATTCATTTCAGTTTTTTTAATCAACTCAACCTGGTTTGACGACTAGCTCAATGTTTGGTCCGACCGATACATTTTGAATGAGAAAACAATTTTTACAATAACATAGCTCAAGAGTAATAGGAAGATGGATTGTTGTTTTTATTTAAAAATATATATTCTTACTTAATTATATTTAGTAAACTTATTAAGTTGTTTAAATATTGTATTATTTACTTTCTTGTTTGAATCCTTTTCTTCAAACTATCTTAGGGTGAAATCAATCAATGATTTTTGTATTAGAGTTGTTTGAGTAAATTATTTTTTTACTTTGCCTTATATTTTTAAATTATTTTTGTCTTCAAACTACGAGAAATATATGTAAACACTATGTTAAAAAAACTATAATATATAAAAAATAAAATTAGTTATGTAAGAGGTTGATTTGAAACATATGTTAAACACATATTCTTTAAAACGGATTAATCGTCTCTTTCTTGTGTTAGAGTTTATCGTAAATAGATGTCACGTAAAATCAATTCAATATTTTTGTATGAAAGTTGTTTGTGTAGATTTTGCTTCACACTGCCTTAGTGTTTGTTATTGTCATGTGTTCTTTACATTCTAAATTCTCATTTGGTAAAAACAAAATTATCAGATAACTTAAGAATTTTTATTTTTACAAAAAACTTAAATAATCAATAATCTATCTTAATGAAGAAAATCCGTGCTACCTTTTGGTTATTGAATATTTCTTTTTTTATTATGTGTTTGTAGAACTGGTTTGATATGATGGTTATGGTCTTTAAATCTTATATTTTGTTAGTGTGCGTCTCAACTTTCCTCATCTTTTGTTAGAGTGTGTTGTTAGAATTATATGGATTTATAATTCTAAAATGGATTTAAATTATTTGACTAAAGGTTATATATGTTATTATTATTAAGCTAAATCAATTTTAAGTGATTTATAAAGATTAAGGGATTTTGGAGTATATTGAAAGTAATATGGATAATTTATATATGTGTAGATACCTTAGGATAATTTTATATTTTGTGATGGTCAAAATAAAATTATCAAATAAAGCATATAAAATGGGTTATGGTCCCCAATTCACTCTCACCTACAATCCTTGGAGCCTCCATCGATCCATAGAGAGAGAAGAAGGTGATTGCTGAGTTTGGAAGATCAAAACACCCAATCTTCTGTGATAGACAGAGGATAATGGATCAAGGTATTTTTCTCACTCTAATAGTTTGCCTGTAGTCTTCAACTAAAAGATTATGGATGATAGGTTTCTTCCTCTAATGTTTTAGTTTGTATTCTAAGATTTATTCACTTAGTTTTTAGAATTGGATCTAACAATTGGTATCAGAGCATGGATTTGTTAGACTACAAGTAATCAATTAGGGTTATTTTGGAATCAATTTTTCAGAATTACTTTAGGGTTTGTTTTGCATGTGTCTATTTCCGCAAAATTATCTGATGCATGTTAAGGATTATTGTTTGATCATTCATTATATGATGAATTGAACAATTTTGGGGGTGAAAATCAATGAATGAGTGATTTTCAATGTTGGATGCAGCCCCTCTTTGTTTTTTTTAGATCGATGGGGTTAGGATTGGTCTGTAATTGACTAAACCTTTTGCGATTATCCCTATTCGATCTAAAATGATTTTGTTTGTCTATTGTTTGAGCATATATGTGAATTATAACTCTTTCGTGCAATTTTATGACGTCTTACATTGTAAAATAGGATAGTTGAGTAACATGCTATAAAATTAGCCTCTTGCTGTAATTGTCTTGTTTTATATGTTGGGCATGAGACATGACATTGTATGAATATTCACCGGCCCAAAGGAAGGTAGATGTTTGTACATTGACATGGATTGTTGCAGTATTAAAATATGTGACAATTATTAGGTTGCCATGTGAACATTGAATTTGTCCAAAGATAAATCCATTGTTTGACAGGTCTTGTTGTCAATATTTATGTACTGGACCAAGTTGCCAATTACAGGTTAACACTTTTAGTCAAAAGATTAGGTGTTGATGTTGTGCCGGTTTCTTGTTGATGGATGCACAATAATATGAGTTACATTATTATTAAATATATATGCACATTATTTTGTGAGCTTACATTATTTTATATTCTCTGTTATTATAGTTAACATTTCAAGTATCATAGGTAATGTTAATGCAGTTCCTATGCTTAATGGAACTAATTATAAAGTCTGGAAAGAGAACGTTATGATTGTTCTCGGGTGCATGGATCTTGACATTGCACTTAGGGTCGCACGCCCCCCATCTCTTACAGCATCAAGTACTCTTGATGATAAAAGAGAGCTGGAAAAGTGGGAGCGTTCGAATCGTGTAAGCTTAATGATCATGAAACGTGCTATTCCAGAAGCATTTCGGGGCAATTTGTCGGAAGACAATGATGCTAAAGCATTCCTAGATGCACTTGAGAAGCGTTTTGAGAAAAACGAGAAGGCTGAAACAAGTACGCTTTTAGCTAAGCTTGTTTCACTCAAGTATAATGGCAAAGGGAATATTAGGGAGTACATTATGGAAATGTCTCATCTTGCTTCAAGACTTAAGGACCTTAAGTTAGAGCTGTCTGAAGAACTGCTTGTCCATTTAGTCTTGATTTCTCTTCCTTCTCAGTTTGGGTAGCTTAAAATAAGTTATAACTGCCAGAAGGATAAATGGACACTTAATGAGCTGATATCTCATTGTGTTCAAGAAGAAGAGAGAATTAAGCATGATCGAACAGAAAGTGCTCATATGGCATCATCTTCCAAAGACAAAGAGAATAAGAAAAGGAAGAAGAAAGCTGTAGCTGTGGGTGCTCCTTCTCAATTGAAACAGAAAAAGTCTAACGGCTTGAACTGTTTCTTCTGTAGAGAAGAAGGACATCAAAAGAAAGATTGTCCTAAGTATCATGCATGGCGCGTGAAAAAGGGTACACTTCTCAACCTTGTTTGTTCTGAGGTTAATTTGGTTTCTGCATCTAGACATATATGGTGGTTAGATTCTGGTGCTACCATTCACATTAGTATGTCTATGCAGGGTTTCCTGAATTGCCGAAAGCCGAATGATGCTGAAAGATACATTTTTGTGGGCAATGGCGAAACAGTTGAAGTTGAAGCTATCGGAGACTTTAGATTGTTACTAAAATCTGGACAGTTTTTGGACTTAAATGATACTTTTGTTGTACCGTCTTTTAGACGAAACTTAATTTCCATTTCAGCATTGGACAAATTTGGTTATTTTGGTTCATTTGGAAATGGAAAATTTAGTTTATCATTAAATTCAAATGTTATGGGTTCTGGTTTTTTATCTGTTTGTGACAATCTATACATGTTAGAAACTGTAGCTTCATTTAATGAAACCTTGCAAGTTAATTCAAGAGGTGCAAAACGTAAATTAACTAATGATGATTCAGCTCTGTTATGGCATAGACGTTTAGGTCATATCTCTCAAAAGAGAATTGAAAAGCTTGTGTCAAATGAGATATTAAGTCCTCTTGATATGACTGACTTTAATGTTTGTGTTAGTTGTATTAAAGGGAAACAAACGAGTGTAAGGAGATTTGAAGCTAACCGAGCGACGGAAGTCCTTGAATTGATACATACTGATATTTGTGGACCATTCCCTACAGCAACTTGGAATGGTCAACAATATTATATATCATTCATTGACGATTTCTCGCGTTATGCCTACATATATCTCATTCAAGAGAAGTCACAATCTTTGGACGTGTTCAAATCCTTTAAAGCTGAAGTTGAAAATCAGCTTGATAAAAAGATTAAGGCCGTCAGATCCGATCGTGGGGGTGAATATTATGGTCGGTATGACGGGTCAGGTGAACAACGTCCAGGACCATTTGCTAAATTCCTAAGAGAATGCGGTATTGTTCCTCAGTACACCCTGCCGGGTTCGCCTAACATGAATGGTGTTGCTGAAAGACGAAACCGCACACTTAAGGACATGGTAAGGAGCATGATTGCAAATTCAAGCTTACCAGAATCTCTTTGGGGTGAAGCACTAAAGACAGCAGCTTATATCCTTAACAGGGTACCTACTAAGGCGACGACTAACAAAACCCCATATGAGTGTTGGACAGGCCGAAAACCTGTATTAACACATTTACATGTATGGGGGTGTCCAGCTGAGGCAAGGCCATACAGGCCAAATGAAAAGAAATTGGACTCTAAGACTGTTAGTTGTTATTTTGTTGGATATCCTGAAAGGTCAAGGGGGTACAAATTTTATGATCCTACGGTAAAGACAATTTTTGAAACGGGAAATGCCCGGTTTTTCGAGGATATAGAGTGTGTGAGGAAAGATAAGGAAAACATTGTCTTTGAAGAAGAATTTGTTTCTATTCCTTTGGTTTCACTTGATTTTAATCAAGTGGATAATGAAAAGGACAATGTGCTTTCTGAACCTATTCAAGAAGAAATTCTGGAAGAACAAACTCAACAATCTCGAGAAACTATGCCATTACGAAGGTCCACTAGAGAAAGAAGGAGTACGATTTCAGACGATTATTACGTATTCTTACAAGAACATGAGGACATAGACGAAGTAAAAGATGACCCTGTCACTTTCAACCAAGTCATTAAGAGTTCTGATTCTCAAAAATGGATTGATGCCATGAATGAGGAGTTAAAGTCTATGAAGGACAATGACGTTTGGGATCTCGTTCCGTTACCTGCAGGTTCGAAACCCGTTGGTTGTAAATAGATTTTTAAATCCAAAAGGGATTCGAATGGTAACATTGAGAGATTCAAAGCACGTCTTGTTGCTAAGGGTTTTACTCAAAAGGAAGGCATCGACTATAAGGAAACTTTTTCTCCTGTATCTACGAAAGATTCCTTTAGAACTATAATGGCACTCGTAGCTCATTATGATTTAGAGTTACATCAGATGGATGTTAAGACTGCGTTTCTTAATGGCGACATTAATGAAACAATATATATGGTGCAACCCGAGTTCTTTGATTCTGATAATTCAAAGGACTTAGTTTGTAAACTGAAGAAATCCATCTACGGGCTAAAGCAAGCTTCCCGTCAATGGTATTACAAATTTCATCAAGCTGTTATCTCATATGGTTTTGAGGCAAATAAAGTTGATGATTGTATATACCATAAATTTAGTGGGAATAAAATTATGTTTCTGATTTTATATGTTGATGACATATTATTGGCATGCAATGATATAGGCTTATTGCACGACACTAAGAAATTTCTTTCAACGAAATTTGAAATGAAAGATCTTGGTGACGCTTCTTTTGTATTAGGAATTCAGATATATCGAGATCGTGGTCAAGGTATACTTGGATTATCACAAAAGAACTATATCGAGAAGGTTTTAAAAAGGTTTGGCATGCATGAATGTAAAGCAGGAGATACCCCTGTGGCTAAAGGAGACAAAATAGATAAAAGTCAATGCCCTTCAAGTGACTTTGAAGCCAAAGAAATGCAAAAGATTCCTTATGATTCTGCAGTAGGAAGCTTAATGTATGCTCAAGTATGCACGCGTCCGGATATAGCGTACATAGTTGGCATGTTAGGAAGATACTTGAATAATCCTGGATTGGATCATAGTAGGAAGCTTAATGTATGCTCAAGTATGCACGCGTCCGGATATAGCGTACATAGTTGGCATGTTAGGAAGATACTTGAATAATCCTGGATTGGATCATTGGAAGGCTGTAAAAAGAGTATTTAGATATTTACAAAGAACTAAAGAATATATGCTCACATACAAGAAATCAGATCAGCTTGAGATCATAGGGTACACTGATTCTGATTTTGCTGGATGCAAAGATGACTTGAAGTCAACATCAGGCTATATTTTCCTTTTAGCTGGAGGAGCTATCTCTTGGAAGAGTGCTAAACAGAAACTTACAGCTTCTTCAACTATGGCAGCTGAATTTATAGCATGCTATGAAGCATCTAATCAAGCATTATGGCTGAATAATTTTATTATGGGATTACAAGTCAAAGAGATCGAAAGACCACTTAAGATACTATGTGATAATCAGTCAGCTGTAATGTTCTCTAACAACAATAGGAGTTTCTCAAAGTCTAAGTTTGTAGACATCAAGTTTCTGGTTGTTAAGGAAAGAGTTCAGGATGGTCAAATATCTATAGAACACATTGGAACAGACTTCATGATAGCGGATCCGCTCACTAAGGGATTACAACCCAAGGTCTTTCATAAGCATGTTGCCCATATGGGGGTTGTATCTCTTAGAGATATTGAAGTTTAGTGGGAGTCTGTATGTTTTTTGGGATACTATTCTATGGATATTTGTAATATATATTTTGGTTTAATCATTTTGGTATTAATTTTGGTGTTCATTTAGTCCATTCTGGCTATTTTTATGGATCTCAATACAGTTTTTGTTGGACCAGTTGGAAATAGGCATGTTAAATCACATTACATGTAATTTCCATGCTACACATCCATATTTGATCTATGTCATTTGGTTATATTAATGCTTGTGATCATTGATCGGTTAAGCTACGATAATGATAACGAAAGCCGCTTTGGTTCTGCATTTGATATAATCAATGGACAAGATTGTTTGAATATATATTCTTTTAGATAATAACAAAATTTGATATCATAAGGATAATGTATAATTGTTTAGTTCATAATTTAATCCAAGTGGGAGATTGTTAGAATTATATGGATTTATAATTCTAAAATGGATTTAAATTATTTGACTAAAGGTTATATATGTTATTATTATTAAGCTAAATCAATTTTAAGTGATTTATAAAGATTAAGGGATTTTGGAGTATATTGAAAGTAATATGGATAATTTATATATGTGTAGATACCTTAGGATAATTTTATATTTTGTGATGGTCAAAATAAAATTATCAAATAAAGCATATAAAATGGGTTATGGTCCCCAATTCACTCTCACCTACAATCCTTGGAGCCTCCATCGATCCATAGAGAGAGAAGAAGGTGATTGCTGAGTTTGGAAGATCAAAACACTCAATCTTCTGTGATAGACAGAGGATAATGGATCAAGGTATTTTTCTCACTCTAATAGTTTGCCTGTAGTCTTCAACTAAAAGATTATGGATGATAGGTTTCTTCCTCTAATGTTTTAGTTTGTATTCTAAGATTTATTCACTTAGTTTTTAGAATTGGATCTAACATGTGTATCATAACATATGTGATATGTGTTCCAATTGTTCGTTTTTGATTGACTTGACGAAATTGTACAAGACTTTTCTCGACAGTATCGTCTACATGAACACTCATGGAGAGAGCAACTTGGTGACACGAAAAATTGAATATGAGAAGTTGGAGGAAAATGTAAGATGATCCAAGCACACTCCATGGATTTCTTTGTTATCGTGTCCAAAATATTGAGAATCATTATCTTAAATAATTATACTGTTCATTCTATATTCTCTAATGTTTTATATCATAATCCAACACTCTCTAATATTTTATTTATAAAAAAATAGTTGGGAAAAAATAAATTAATAATAAAAATATTTTATTGTGGCTTTATTTCTTATGTAATGTACATGTTATCAAATTTATTTTCAGTTATATTTCTATCATTTTCCTATAAATTTCAAAATGCTAGAACCATTTGTTGATTCATATATTTATGAATATTGTAAATTTGTGATTAAAAATCCAATATTGTACAAGTTTGAATTTAAATTGGTCACAAGTTTCAAACATCAAATAAATTAAAAAGAAAAAATAATGAATCTTAATCAATAAGAAACATACAACTATTATATACTAATTAAACTACGAGGTTCAGGTCCTACAAAAATGATTTCAAATGTATGACATTAATCTTGATACAATTTTTTTTAATTAGGTTAGGAACTTTTTTAATTTATTCCTAATGTATGACATGTTAACTTCCTAAATTAAAAAAAAAAAACAAATATCGGTTCGACTTGTTGAAATTTTAAATTCTAAAAATATATATTAATTCAAAATATTAATATAATTAAAAAATATATCGGTTTGACATTTTAACTTTCTAAACCAAAACACTAATTTCACAAAAATTGGTATTTAATACAATTCAATTCTATATTTGATAAACTACAAAATTATAATTATAATTTCAATTTCAATTTTTATTTCTATGTTTGAAAAATAATATCATAAAATAATTTTAATATATATTATATTATTAAAATATTTGTTTGATACAACTTTTTAGTAGTGGTAAGAGTTTTGTCTATTGGATTAATTTTTATTAAAAAAAAATAAATATTGGTTCGACGTGTTAATTCTTAAATTAAAAAATACTGACATGTTAACTTTCTAAATTAAAAAATAAAATATAGGTTCGAATGTTAAATTTTTAAATTTCAAAAATATATATTGGCTCAAAATGTTAACTTACTTAATTAATATGGTTTAACATTTTAACTTTTTAAATTTTAAATAAAAAAATATCAATTGAACACGTTAATCGTGTTATAAATGATATAATAATAAAATATTTTGTTTGAAAAAAATATTATAATTACAATAACGAGATAAAAAAAGTAAAATTATAAATTATAAAATCAAATTTGTTCAATTTTAGTTTCAATTATTAATCTTAAATTATTTATCGAACCTAATAATTTAAATTAGACTCAAATTTCAATTCTAATTCTATGATTATCAAACCCACTAAAATTTAGTTCACATGACATTAACTATATTACCTAAAATAATTAAAATTATAAAGTTCGATCCTATATGAAAAAATATAAACCTAATTTAAACGTGGTAATGACAGCTGGGTTCATGATAACCTACCTTCAAAATCCGTGAAAAAATTGTTTTAATTTATATATTGTTAAGTGGAAGATAATGTTAACTTTGACTAATTCATTTCCACTCCAAATGTAGTGAAAAGTTAACATGATAACGTAACCAAATATTTCAAGAAACTTTATGTATTACAACATTATTTAGAAAGAAAAAAAAAGAATAACCTACATTATTATCACTATTACCAATTTACTACATAGAAAACACACATTTACACAACCTAAACTATTCTATAATAGTTGTTTAGCATTAATAAATTTATAATCATATATGGAACTTAATTCTTGAGCATACACAAACTTAAATAATGATTAATCAATCTTTATTAAAACTAGTATGTATCCCGTCCATTTGCACGAGTAATAATATAAAAATCTGTGAAAAAAATATTACGGTAAAAATTTTATGGGCGAGTCAACCTACAATCCAACTCAAGTATCAATTACTTTCACATATATATCCAAATTAACCACAGCTCTCGACCCGGCAATCCGAACACATTAAAAATTAAGCATCATTATATGTATATATAGATAAGCTATAGAGAAGGGTTGCTACCTTTTTCTTCTTTTAACATTTCTTGAATTTTACGTGAATATATCTTTAATGTTTTTGTTGACTTTCTAATTTGCAGCATATGTGAGCGCTTGTTCCTTATCTTTTGTTAATGCTATCACCATATGAGTGATAATCATTATACTTGCAGAAATGAAAGAATTTGTTTAATCATAGTATTATTATCTTCTACCCATAATTCCTATACATTATGTATACATTTTTATATAAGTTTTTCATTAATTTAATTTAAATAGTTGTTGTCTAATTACGATAGTGGTCATGTGTTTCTTATTGCTTAAGATTTTTCTTTTTTCTTAATTATTTAATTTTTTGAAACTTATGACCAATTTAAATCCAAACATGCAGATTATTCAATTTTTTATCATAAATTTACAATCTCATAAATATATAAATCATCAAATTCTAGAACTTTAAATTTAATGAAAAATAATAGAAATAGTACTGATTGCGAATAAAATTGATAAAATTCACATTACATTATAAGTAAAAACACACAAAATACTCTTAATGTTAGTTTATTTTCTCCTAACTCTTTTATTTATGGTATAAAGCATTAGAGAGTATTGGATTATGATATAAAACATTAGAGCATATAGAAATGAACATTACAAACTTAGTTTTAATTATTTAAGATGATGGTTCTCAATGTCCTTAGTCATGACAACAAAGAAATCCATGAGTGAGTTTGGATCCTCTACATCTTCTTTCAGCTTCTCATATTCAAATGTCCATGTCACCAAGTTGTTCTCTCCATCGGTGTCCACATGAATGGTAATGATGAAAGTCTTGTATAGCTTCCTTAGATCACCTCCAATGGCCTTGTAGGACACCAATTTCTTCTCCTCATCGATTGCTATTATTTCATGTTTTACAACTTTATCTTTTCCATCTGTAAATAGATTTAGCAAATTTATTTGTAATCAAAAATGAAACGATTTAACAAATTAAGAAATTGGAGAATATTTGATAAGTAATTAGTACCATGATTGTAGTGAAACAAGACAACAGAGCCGACAGTTCCCAATTCACCTTCGAGAAGTTCAAAATTTTGAACAAGAGTAGGCGACATATCGGAAAGATGGTGAGGCCTAGTCTTGAATATTTCATGAAAAACATCACCATCACTCTTGATCTCCACATGCCTCATCATTTTCTGTAAATACTTCTCTGCCATTTTCAATATCCAATTTGAGAATGTGTGAGAATTTGTGTTGATTTGTTTGATGAACCTCTATAATATGTACACTATTTATAGAATGGCATAGTTAAAATATTCAATTTGATCACCTATCTTACCCAAGATATTCAATTTAGTCCCCAAACTTAAATTTATAGGAGTTATTTCTATCAAATGAAGCTATGGAAATTTAAAACTCCAAGCTGTTAATATATTTAAATGGATCTATAGACAACCCATCACATTCTAATATAGCTATATATTATTCAAAATCTGGGAACTTTCGATAATAGCTTGTTGGAATGATTGGTTCAGTTTTTCTCAAAGGAAATTTTTGATAAACAATAAATGCTTATAATCCTAGTTGTTTTCTTATGCCAGCTTCATAGGACCTGTTTTATTATTTTCTTCATATATTATACCTTCCATATTCTATTCATTTGTTGTTTATTTTAGGAATCTCTATTTTATAATTTAGTCAATAAAATATTAGTCCATTATTGGTGATTTCAAATAATGTTATTTGTTCCTTAGTCTCACATTCTTTGCTAAAATATCAACTTTTGTAGAAGGTATCGTTTTTTATATTAGTGTGTTTGCGAGTTTCTCTCTTTTTATCGTTTAAGTGAATTTAGGTTAATAATATTTTCTCAAGTAGAGTTATGTTGCATCTACTTAATTATGGTCTAACTACTTTATTATTGACATTCTTATCTTATTATTTACAACACTAAAAATTTACTTGATTGGAATATTATTAAAATATTAAATAATGTAATATTATCATTATCATATTAATATTATTTATATTAATAATTATATATTGAAAGGAGAGTTAGGACTATATTAAGAAGAATTAACATGACACCAATAATCATGATAATCTTTTTTTATTGATCTCGGGACCTTGTGGTCTCTTATGTCGACTCTTTGCACCAGGCTAGTCTAGTGGGATTTGGTCTAGTAATTTTACTACCGTATCAGATATAGAAAAAGATTGAACAGAGAGAAAAAATGTCATTAGATATACTATTATTCATGATTAGAAATAAGGGGTTAAAGCCTTCTTCTCGGGATTTTATACTGTAGTGTGATCTAGATAACTTCTTTATACGATATTAATACACTTTATTCATTAAGGTCATCTCAATTGAACTTTGTTGAATTTTTTTGAAAATTTAAGAAACCTACAAAGATCTCATTTTTTTTTGTTAGAATGTTATTCACGACCAATTTCTAACTAACAATAAATGTATGCGAAAAATTGTATGATTATTGTGAGTTGTTGGTGTGTTATAAAGAGGTGGACACGACTTCCCATTTTTTTTATATTATCACGTTGTGGCAAGTATTTGGAGTTTTTTTGGAATTTGACTAGAATTCATTGAATTATGTCAGAAATCGTTTTTGACTATTGGAAGGCGTGGATCGAGTCGGCTAAAAAAACGAGAACTACAAGATGGATCTATGTTCCTATAATTTTCTGGTAGAAAAGAAACTAAAAAAGAATTAACAATTAAAGTAAATCATTAAGAATCATTCACAATGTCATTATCACGACGATATCAGATATTAGATCTCAAAAACATGTTTATTAGTTTGGGGCATCATCGATCTTCATTAAGATTTTCAAGCATATTTATTGAATTTTTACTTTTTTAATTTCCATTTTTATTTTAAACTCTTTTTTATGGTATAATTTTGTTATTGTGTTTAAATATTATTTATTTGAATTGTATGGAAGATGTAAAGTAGAAAAAGAAAATTTAAGTTATGATAAGACAAATTATTTTTATAGTTCTAACCATCACATATGAGAATAATAAATAGAAAAAGGAAGTGTTATGAATAGACAAACTATTTTTGTTTAAATAATATCACTAACAAATGATTGAAAGTCTTATGTAATATGATGAGATACACACCCTAAGAAAATATAAGAAAACCTGAGAGGAATGTTTACACAGTCAATATAAGAACAATAATAATGGTGAACATGCAGCAAACCAACTCTACCAACACATAATAAAAAAAAATTATTCAAGAACAAAATTGCAGAACCTTCTCTCTTCCATTATGATTGATTATTCATTATTTAAGTGTTTGTATTCTCAAGAGTTAAGCTTCATATGTTTATAAACGATTAACAACTATTATAAAATAATCTGGGTTTGTGCAAATATGTGTTTTTTATGTAGTAATAAAGAAAATAATGTAATTAATTCTTAGTTAAATCACTTAAAATGTCAAATATTAGGGTTTGACTCACAATTAGAATACTTTAAATGGAAATAAAAATTGTCATACTAATTTACTACATTTAAAAAAGAAAATATAAAAAATAATATAGGTTAATTTTTTTTTTTTTAAATATGTATCTATTTATAATGTTTTTACCAATTGTGGAGTGTGAATAATCCACGCATACAAACAACCTTATTGATTTCACCTAGGTTGAAGAAAATAATTCAAACAATAAAATAAATAATATAAGATATAATATAAAATTTATGGTGGTTTAACTCAGAAATGACATATATATTCAATATTAAGATAGATTCAACTAAATATATAAACAAAATGTTAGAAGAAAAAAGTGAATAAAAAGAACACATAATAATCTCTACACGAATCACTCTTAATCTAATTTACTTTAAACAATTTTTTTTTTACTCAAAACATAATAAATTCTCTCGTTTCTTTCTCTAACATGTTCTATCTCATGAAACAACAATGTCATACAAAATTTTAGTTAAATTCAACGTCTCAATCATCTACTATTTAAAAAAATAAAATTATCCATTTTTTAATAATAAAAATTTTATGATATTATTTTGAAATGCAAAAGAGTATGATCCAATCCCTCCCAACTCAAAATTATAATGAGTTATTTTTGAAAAATGTAATGAAAGAAAGAAAAAGATGGTTTCACCTCTTTCACTCTCCCAATGAAAACATGATTCCCTAAATGTTGTTTCGGCTCATAATCATCACAATCAACAAAAACTTCTTCCACATTTACACATGTTTCATTGTTATGATCAATAGAATTGA
Source organism: Impatiens glandulifera (assembly GCF_907164915.1). Lineage (NCBI taxonomy): Eukaryota > Viridiplantae > Streptophyta > Magnoliopsida > Ericales > Balsaminaceae > Impatiens > Impatiens glandulifera. The sequence continues at coordinate 16,904,353 of NC_061869.1, read as the reverse complement.
AACCTTTACTTAGTTTTTGAATAAATAGATTAGGTGTAAATCATATTGTCATGTTGGTGGTCAATATAATGGATTTTACTTTATAGCTTCTTCATTCTATAAGTAAAATTAATTCTAAATTGTATGATATTTGTTAAGAAAAAGCTAAAAAAAACTCAATCGAAGAGTTTGTGGGGGCTCTTGGAGAACTTGCGTTTGGCCCACAAATATCACGACCCTCCATAAATAAGGACACACTTATCCCTAGTTATACCACAATGAAAACAAATATTGTTTATACATATTTGTGTCTTTGGAAATCACTCTAGATTATTTGGGTATGTATAGGGTCCATAGAGAACGACCTAGAAAGAGCAGACACATGAAAGACCTTTGCAATTAATACTTATATAATTGCGGAGTAATAGGGGAGAGAATTTGGGAAATAGAATAGAGGAAGGAATGAAGTGTCACAACATTAATGGTTAAAAATATGATAAAGTGTGAAGAAAGAGAGAACAAATTTACTAATTTTTCAGCGAATTAAATTATAATATGTGATTCCTTTTAAAATTTTATCCCTCAAATTCAATGTCCCAATCATTTCTCAATATAATAATAATAATTATTATATTATAATCAATCTACCTGCCAACTAGATGCAATACATATTTTTAATTGATTAATTAATAATGCAGTATGGAATATTAAAATTTATTTAACCTTCCCCAGGTCTGATTAAAATATGATCAAAATGGTGATAACAATATCATAATGTGAAAACACAATAAAATATGTTTCCAACTTAAAATGATCAACTAACATCAATTTTAAAAAAATTTAAAAAATAAATAAATATGATGTTAGTTAGAAACTAATATTTTGTCACTATTAATATTTTAATTATGATTATTTTTTTTTTTAAATTGTCTAAGTAAAAGGTGATGTTATTTGAATTTTATTTGATTGAAAAAATGCACTTTTTATAAATTTTTAAATCAAGCTACTCAAAATTGTGTTCATCTAACTTTATAAAAAGAATATTAATGGCTTTTATTTTTAATAAATAAAAAAATGTTAACAAATAATCTAATCTAATCTAATGGATTCATATTGATCGGGTGTTATATCGATCTTGATGTGAGTGGTCGACATCTTTCAAACCAAGTATATATTCTTTTGGATTTCAAAACAATATTATAAAATTTGTTTACTTTATTCGTTTTCCTTTATCAATTTTTCTTTTCAATTTTTTAAGATTTATTTTATTTAAGGGATTCATTTTTGATAAATTGCTATATCTTAATGTGTGAGTGTGGTCATTCACTCTGACCAAACTTTATTTTATTTTCAATTTGTTAACGCTGGTTATTTTTTTTTATTTTTTTTTTGCGACTAATTCTCGTAAGTTAAACCTATAATATGAAAAAATATTCGATAAATTTTGACTTTCTATGTAACCAAGGAGGGAAATTCGATCAAATGACCCTGAAAAGGGTTGTTAGTTTAAAAATAACCAAGCCCAAAAGTTGTTTTTTATTTTTTTTATTTTTAAAAGTAATCTTTTTTTCAAAATATTTGACCATTTTACCCTTAATATATTTATTTCCTTTTTTTTCTTTTCTCTTTCATTTTCTCTTCTCTTGTTTCCCCGGGCGCGACCGTTCCTATCCTCCCTCCCCGACTCCCCGAATGATCATTCCGAACGATTGATCGCCATCATTTCCTAAACGATCGCCAAGCAAAGCCGAACGCTTCCCCGCATCAGCATTCACCATCAGGTGAGTTTTCGTGTTTTTTCCCGCTTGCATGCTAAGTGTGATCGATTTTAGGGTTTTAGGTTTTAGGTGAATGTTTTTCTGAACGGTTTGAATGAGAATGGTTATTCTGAGAATGGTTATTCTGAATGAATGTGTAAGAATCTTTCTGTATATGACATCCCACGCAAATTGCATTTTTCGTGGGACGCAAACTGATATTTTCGTCCCACGCAAATTGTAATTTGCGTCCCACGCACGCACCACACAATTTGTGATTGCATCCCACGCACCACAAAATTTGTGATTGCATCCAACGCACCACGTAATTCAAGGGCGAATCCAGAATTTTTTTCTTCACTGGGCTGAAAATTTTAAAAGTATTACTAGGGATGGGTCGGTACGGTATACCTTAGTGTTTTATCTATACTTTATATCTTACTTTAAATTTCGGTATGCAAAAAATGCATACATTTACCTTACCTTGATCTCCGTATACTTTGATTTCGATATACCTTAATTTCGGTATAAAAAAAATTCATACATTTATCTTACCTTAATTTCGGTATACCTTAATTTTTGTACGGTATCGATATTATACTTTTGATACCTAAAAAACATATTAACTTTAAAAAAATCAATCTCATGCATAAGGTAGAGATTGCATATATTGAATAATATTACAGTATAATTATATTTTGATATTATTCAAAAATTATATTTCTATAATTAAATTAATATGAAATATATTTAATTATTTCCTTATAAATATTATATATATATATATATTAACTTATAAATACTATTTCGGTATTTCGGTATATCTCGATATAACAAAATCTTAAAAATCTCATACCTTTATCGTACTAATAATTCGACATGGTATTATACCTTACCTTTTTTCGGTATACCTTAAAAATTGATATTTTTGATATATTGCGGTACGGTATTTTCGATATACCTTTAATATTGATAATTTTCCCTCCCCTATGTATTACACTAATATGATAGTTTTCGATTCCTTGATGATCTTCTCAATTGTATAATTGGTGTTTGCTGATTTACCTCTAGGGCCACGTTCTCCACGATTTCATCTTCAACAACACATTGTTCTTCTTCGACAATCGATATATATTAAGCTGGAAATTCTCTCAAATCGACTATACCAGTCTCTTCCAACTTAGAATCACCATCTGATGTCTTACCAACACAATCTTTGTAGAGAACCTGTTCATTGAAGATAACATTTCTTCTACGAGTGATCTTACGATTTTGATTATCCCAGAAACGATAACCAAACTCGATATCACCATAACCAATAAAAATTTTTTTATTAGACTTTGAATCAAGCTTTTTCCTATCACATTCATTAATATGGACATATGATAAACAACCAAACACTTTAAAATAAGAAAGGTTTACCTTTTTATTGCTCCAAGTTTTTCAGAAATTCTGAATTCAAGAGGAACACAGGGTCTCCTGTTTATCAAATAGGCAGCAATATTAATAGTTTCTACCCAGAGGGTTTTAGGCAACCCTGCATGCAATCTCATGCTTGTAGCACGCTCGTTCAATGTTCGATTCATTCGTTCAGCTACTCCATTCTCTTGAGGCGTTCGGGGAACAATGTTCACCATACTAATCCCCTTCAAAGCACAACACTCTTTGAAATCTGAATTGATATATTCACCTCCATTGTCGGATCTCAAGCACTTAACTTTCTGATTTGTTTCATTTTCAACCAAATCCTTCCATTTCTTGAAAATAGCAAATACTTCAGACTTATGCTTCATAAAATATACCCATACCTTTCTTGTCGAATCATCTATAAACGTCACATAGTATTGTGATCCGCTAATAGAAGAAATAGGTGCAAGTCCCCACACATCAGTGTGTACCAACTCTAGTCATTCTTTCTTGAGCTCCTTCCCAATCTTTAAGAAACTCACCCGTTTCTGTTTTCCAAGAATGCAGTTTTCACATAACTGATGTTCAACAAACTTCAGTTCTGGAATCTGTCCATTATTCAAAAGAATTTTCATCCCTTTTTCGCTCATATGGCCCAACCTGCAATGCCACAGCTCATTATAGAAGATTCGATTGTTGGTACATGCTCTCTTTTTAAAGTTCCTCAAGGACAACGGATGAATCACTGAACTACCAGTCGATCAGATACTTGATACATTACAATCTCACGAGTTTCTTTCTTGTTTTACTATGTGTACATCAAGAGAGAGATATAATCAAAGTATTATCTAGCTACGTGATATTCTTCAATATATTGTAAGTTGAACAGAGTCTGTTCTGTTCAACAGTGAGCTAGTCGTGCAACTGTATTTGATTCTAAGAAAAATATAGTGAATCCTTCCGGTGGTTGGAAGAAGGGGTGACGTAGGAGAGTTTTTCTCCAAACATCCATAAACAACTCTTTTTGTCATTTACATTCAGTCATCTTCTCCTTCTTTGGTTTTTAGCTTCAAACCTGGGCAAACGTTTTCGTACTTGAATCGTTCAAGAGTTTGCAAGGGTTTGTGAAGAATAGAAAGTGATTTAAATCCCTAATAGGATTTATATCAAACCGTTTTTGTACGAAGTTGTCATCAATCGATAGACCTCCGTCTCTATTGATTACACCGATCCTATCACTCTCGGTTGTAATAGCAAAGGGCCTGAAATTAACAAAAGATATACAGACAAAGAAATACAAATACAGGGTACGAAACCTTGACAATATCAAGCGGATTGACTAGGATGGCGGAGAGGACAGCTCCACCAGTAGTGGGGAAGGCTCTCTCTCTAAAACCCAAACTAAAATCACTGGACGGAGTTTTTGGCTGGTCAGGCCGCACGCAGGAGGTGTCAGCTCCTTCCCTAACCAATTAATCGGACATCAGATAGGCAATATAAGCATTGACGTCGTTTCTCGCTGTAGCAGATTGTTTAGCAATCATACATGAATCACTAGTGCGCTTCCTCGATTGGTCACCACCCATTGATGGGATTTACAGTTAGAGAGTTCGTGAAGAGGAGAAGAAGAAGGATGTAAAGAGAGAAATCAAAGATTAGGTCGGGGAACTTGAAGAGTAGATTGAATAAAGGGAGGCCAGATGTATTTTAATGAGGCAATAACGATTGGTGTGGGAATCAATCGCTACTATGCTAAAGGTATAAGAATTGGTCACTTATCCAATCGCTACTAACACTTCAAAAAGGCGGTAAAACATGGCGCCTTTTTTTCGCAGTTTTTAAGTAGGTTTATAGAGATTGGTATTGTCACCAATCGCCGTTATGTCAAGATAGTAGCGATTGGTCTAAAAGTCAATCGCTATTATCAATGCAGTAGTGATTGGATTTAAACTCAATCGTCACTACATTGATAATCGCGATTGGCCTTTAGACCAATCGCTATGTTTACTCGCTAAAGGGCCTTTTTTTACTAGTGGAACTCAAAGCTAGAAGTTGAGATTAAATAGGCAAGATTATTATTATTATTTGTTATCTCTCCATATAACTACCTAGTCTAATGGAACTAAAATGTCATGGTTATTATCTCTAAGTAACACATGTGAAAACATAGAAAAAACTCATTATCTTTTGATGATGTGGCATGGCTCTCAATTTGACATGGCATCAAATGAGGTGTGATGACATGTTTCAGCCAATAAAAATCAAGCATTTCATGGTTATGATGTTATTATTTATCTATTTGAATATTGAATTCAAATGGAAAGTGTTTTTCTCCTTCATGGCTCACGTCTTGAGAGTTCTAGGAGGCTCTATGTGTTCTTATTGGTTAGATTTTGAGTCGGATCTTTGGTCAGATCTTTTATTGGGTCATCGATTGGGTCTCTCGGATGTGTTCATGCCTTGACTTGACCTTAATATTGACTCTTAAATTAAAAAATGATCCATTCTTTTGTGGATCTAGGTATTTTCTTGAATTTAACATGGATCTTGATTGAATCTTAGCCTTCTTTCACTCATGATTCTCAAATTTTCGATTTCTTCAAAATTCCTAGAAATAGGAATTACAAAGTTAATTAAGAAATTAATTGTAAAGTCAAACAATTAATTCTTAACTAATTTAACTATTTTTTTTAATTTAATAAAATAAAATAAACCAAAACAAAATGAAAAAGAAATCTAAAACTAACCAAATAAAACAAAATATTAAACAAAAGAATGGAAAAATGAGTCACAAGCGTCAGAAAATGGGCAGCAGCATCCATCCATCAGTCGTGTCAAGGGAAGCAACAAAGCGAGCAATTGCAGATCTCGATCGGATGCGTCGGCAAAAGAGACCAGCGCCTCATTCGGGCGCGTTGTAGCAGCTGAGAGAAGAAGAAGCGTCGTCTGCGATGTGTCGGCAAAATGAGTCATTGAAGAAGCGCCGCTAAAGAAGAGAACCTGATGTTCTTGGGTTTCCACGGTCGGAGGACCGGGGATCCTAATTTCTATCTAAATGGTAGCCAAGAACTACTCTTTACTAACTTATTCAAGACATAAAATAAGCATACAACAACAAAATGCATAGATTAATTAGTTTTTTTTTTTATTGAAATGTAGAATTGAAATAGACAAACGAAACAAAGGAATCAGTAACTTACATGAACACAGTGCTCGGATAATTTCATGATGATCTAGGGTTGTCTTTTATAAGAGACTAAGGGAAACCTTAAAGCTCAAACCCATTACTAACTCACCACCTAAGTATAATTGAAGTAAAATGTCATGTGTTGTTTTTCTCTAACTAACACATGTGACAAATTAGAGAATAATTTACTTTTTACAAAAACTAATTAACTCTCTAAAATAAAAGTTAACTAACTTTCCACATAAAAGCTAATCAATTTTATAATTAAAAAATTAATTAAAACAAGTTAAGGAGGGAAGATCAATTATGTTTCAATTAAATAGTGCTCAAAAAAAGGAAAGTCTTTCTCGAACCTTGAAAATCTTGTTGCCTCCAAGATTGATAATTTTTTAAGGAAAAAGTAATTTAGTCAAAACTTATAATCACATTGTTCAAGCTTTTAATTTATAAAACTTGACTTATAACCGATTCAGAAAAAAATGAGGAAAATATATAATTGAATTTCTAATTTGAAAAAAAAAACCTTTAGGAAATTTTATTTTTAAAACTAGAATTTAGGTATTCTGTTTAAAATATTTTAAATAAATATATTTAAATTAAACTAAAATTAAATAAAACTAATATTATATAAACAATAAAATAAAGAGTATTATATGGTAGTGAAGTATTAACAAAAGCAAACAATTACATCAATACAAAGTGGTGTGTGCAAGAGAGAAATTAAAAAAAAAAAAAAAATCATGTCTAAATTCATTTATTATTTATGTAGTTTGGTTGATAGATTATATAGGTAATATTTTGATACTACTTAATTTTGGTAGTTTGTTTATAGCATTATTTTGCTAGTAATTTAGCTAGGTTTAACATTTCTAATATGCATTTGAAAATTAATTACCATATTTAGCTACATTTCTTTAATTTTTACATAGAATATCACGTTTAACTCATGTTAAGCGTTTTCTAGTAATATATATATATATATATATATATATATATATATATATATATATATATATATATATATATATATATATATATATGCACAAAATTGTTGTTTAGATGTCCATGTTTCAACAAGATCGTGCTTTATGAAACGAAATCTTTTATCAAATATACTGAAAATATAATTGAGTTTGAGTTCTCTGGTACCTCGGACTTTTATGTGTTTTCGAGGGAAAGATGAATAGTTAAGATGATTAAAAATATTGCTCCAACTTTTAATTAATTTAGAACTCCAACTCTCATTTATTAAACTTAACTAATAAGCTTGATGAAAGAAAATTGTTCCATGAAACTCTATATTATAAAATATCTTTCAACAAAACAGATATTATAGAAAAAACCACTTTCATTTTAATATATATTTTTTTATAAAAAATATTCTATTTTAATTTACCGAAATAATTTATAACTAAGAGAAAAAATGGAAAGAATATAGATTTATAATTTAAAATATTTTCAAGTAAAAATATAAAAAAATTAAACTAATATGACTTATTAAATTTATGATAATTTATCAATTTATAATAATAATAGTAATAATAATAAAATAAATTAAATACATCATAATCTCTTAAAAATAACTAACTAACTAATAAAAAGCAAATAATTTAATTGGTTTGGACTATTATTATTATTTTTTCTTTTCTCCATGTTGTTGTTTTTATTTTAAGTTCAAATATTCTACTTTTTATTTAAAAATATTTCTTTCTATTTTAGCATTATATATATTTTTTTATTAATTTTTATTATTTAATATTACTTTAATAATGAAATCATTCATTTTAATTCATTAAAATATTAATATAATTTTACTTAATGTTTAGTATAGATGACAAATAAAATTGAGTATTTATTTGTCGAGAATAAAATAAGAGTTAAGAAAAATAAATGACAATAAACCAAAAGAAAATAATTATATATATATATATTTTTTTTTTGAAGTTCTTGATATTAATTTTTTTTTTTTATAGAAGGTGAAACCCATATATGAAAGCCATTATATATGAAAGCCATTAAGACAATTGTATACTTATAGTGGCATTATTTTATTAATTTGTAAAGGTTTAAGTTCTTTTTGGATGAGTAATTATTGACACTCATTTTTTCACCTAATTTTTATAGTTTATATTTTTAAAATGAGTAATTATTTTTGAAATAATTGAATTTTCAAGAATAGTTGATTTAGAATTTTAAAAAGTTAAAGGTGATCATTTATTTAAATTGTAACACTTAAGATAGTCACCCTTTTCATGTTCAACATTCTCTCTTTTTATTTTATTTTATTTAGAATAATTATGATTTTTAATTAATTAAATCGCCTTATATAATAATATATATATATATATATATATATGGAAAATGTTAAATATATTATGTTAATTTTTAATTAGCTTTGTTAGATTAGATTAAGTTAATTAGAAAATTAAGATAGTGTAAAGAGATATAAGACTTATCTTTTGTCATTTGTTAAATTAGAGAATTAGTTAGATTTTATTTAAGAAAGTTAGTTAGTTCAATAACAAATTAGATACTTAGTTTTGTTAGCATAATTAGGTGTTAGTTTGGATTTTATTTCAATTAAAAAATCTATTTTGTAGGGATAATGTGAAATAAAAAACAAGCCAAGATAATTTTCAAGAATGTCAAGATCCCAAGGATCAAGAATTGTGACGAAGTATGCCCAAATCCACCAATGTGAAGGCCTAATTTTGAAATAACCAAAGTTCAAGCCCATATCAAGGTGAAGACCAAGTCAACCCATGTCAAGGTCAACATCAAAGAATTCCTTAATGTTAGGGATTCAGTTTAATATATTTTTTAAAAACTATATAAAATTAAATTAAACAAACATCAAATAAAAAAGGAAAATATTATATATTCTGTAAAATAAATTGTGAATGTGAAACAAGATAAATAGATAACCGTCAGCTTCCTCTTTAGTTAGACTTAGGTTCACAATAATCATTTATTTAAAAATTATGTTTTTGAAATATCTTCTATTTGAGTATTGATTAGATTTCATAGTTAATAATATAATAAAAAAAATTATTTGATTAAGTTTTTAAAATAAAAGATTAAACTAATATAATAAATTAAATTTATAAATTATATAATATGTTATAAATTTTTCCTAATTTTCTTATTTCACTCGTACCCTATTTAAAATAAAATAAAGTAATACAATATATATTAACTACGAAATGTCAAAGTTAGTATAGCGATATTTATTAAATCACTTTATACGAGATGGCTTCCAAGAAAATCATTTTCTCGTTTTGTTTTACGTGGTACGAGAGGAAGGTAAGTCACATAATTTAATGAATCGAAAGTAAGGTATATTTTGATATGAAATTATCGAGTTGAAAAAATTATCGATCATTTTTAGACATTATAAAATTATTATTCACCAGTTTCAGCTTTAATATTATCAAACTCTCTTTGTCACATATGAGTGGTGATGAATAATATTATATTTCATCTTAAAAAATATATAATATAGTAGAAACTAGATATAGACATAAATGTTACTAGAGGATAAAGTACTATGATTCTAATGCACAATTATTATTTTTAATTGAAACTACTATTCCATAATAGTTACAATTAAAAAATCAAATAATTATATCTTGAGAAGTCGGGGATGTCTTCAGATCTTCTGCCGCAATCTTTGGATCTGGAAACAGAAGCTACTGGTCAATCTGCGGTCCTTCTTCTTCGAATGGGATTTGAAAGAAATACTCCCAGGAATGAAGGAATATATCTCACCTTCTTTGTGTTTAATTCTTCCTTCCATCGGGGTGGGATGATCCAACCCTCCAAGTCAAGAGAGGGCAGATGGCTTGAAAGTTATTGTATGGCTAGCTATTTCTTCAACAAACTACTAATAATAAGCTTGATTAAAAAACACCCTTCCTTGAGATTTTATATTATCAAAACATATTACATAGATTTTATGTTCATGTCTTGACAATATAAAACCTCGAGAATCGAAATTCTTTCATCAAGCTTTTTTTTTTTTAATGAGTTTGTGTTTGAAAAAAAAAACTAGTTCTATTTTGATTTATATAACTCAATTTTAACTAATTATGAGAAAGAAATGGATAAATAGTTTATTTTTTTAATTACATCCCACAACTTTCAAATATATATGGAGAGAATATTGGATATATATCATTAATCTAGATATTTAGTTTTAGGGTTTAGGGTTTAGAGAATTATTTTATTTTAAATATATATATATATATAAAAGTATATAGAGATTTAACAATTTAAATAAAAATTATCTATTTAGATTTTTTTGAGTAATATATTATAATTAAATAACTAATTCATTAAATGCAAAAACAAATAATATATTTGAAGAGCTTTATATATGTTAAATTCAATTTGAATAATAATAACCATTATTGTAACATAAACAATTATTTTATTATAAAATATATGGTTATTAAGTCGAAATTACTGGATTTTCAATTGATGCTGAGAGAGAAGTTTTGGATATGTTTTCCATCCATCATCTGGATCTACGCCCTATATAATAGGGTAGAAAGTAGATTTAGAAATATGTTATAAAGACAAAAGGTACAAGAATTATAATACACATTTATTATTTTAAAATTAAATTATTAAATTTAATAATAATCATAATAATTTATCCATTTATAATAATAATAATAAAAGTTAACTATTCCTGAAATAAAATAGATTTATAATTTAATTATCTCTTAAATATAACTAATTAAAAAATTAGTGAAATAATTTAATTGGCCTTTTTTTCCACAAATTTTTAAAATAGTTGAATAATATTTTAGAATTTGTCCATGGTTGTCGTTATTTATTGTCTATATATCATCATAACATGAAGTTTGGCAGGAAAAATGGAATTCGCTCAATTCAAATGTAAATTGAATTCCAAGCCTGTCGAAATCTTTCTCTGTACTAATTAAAACTAAATCCAATTGACCAAACATTGACTAGGATATTTCTTCATTAAAAAAAAATCCCATTCCCATATCCTCTCCTCTATTCCCCTTGCCTACAAACACTGGACGAAAATATCAATCATGTTTTCTCTTCTTTTCCCATGAAAGTGCACTTGTTTATGTTTTTGAGTCAATTTCAAGAATCTGATGAATAACATTATACTAATTTATTAGCACAAATTGATGTGTGAATGATGGGGAGACCAATTTGGCAATACATTGTTACTTATTCAACTGACCTCAACCTTAGAAGCTGAAAGGGAAGTCGAAATCACCGGATTTTCAATTGACAATATAATGGTCATACCTCGAGAAGATGCTGAGAGAAGTTTGGGATATGTTTGGTCTTTCTTCCATCAATCATCCGGACTATGGTTTCGAGGGTCATCAATAGTAAAAAAATGATTTTTAAGGAGAGAAAAAACTCTTAGAGAAAACAAAAATGTCTTCGGTGATAGTGTCAATTATATCGATCTAAAATCTGCACGGGTCAATTTGTAAGGCGTGTGTTAGAGAACATTATTTTTGGTCTTCATCTTTGTCGTGAAAACTATCACCCTAAGAATGAAAATGAAATATTAGCATCTGTAGTGGTATGTAGAACAATAACATAAAAGTAAGAAATAACAAAATAACGACACAAGAATCTTAACCAAGTTCGGACCAACAATGTCCTACGTCCAACTTTCGGAGAATCGATTTAATAGAGTTATAATAAGGATTACAAACTTTAACTTTCTCTGTTTGTTCTAGATTTTAGTCTCACACTACTCTTCTCATTTTCAATGTATATAAATATATAAGCTTTTAAAATTCATAATTAGGTAAAGATCATATGATGTTTACAACAGCTAATTAATCATCTGTCATCTGCAATGTTCACATGTGAAGAAGCAACAAAATAGAAGTGAGAAAAAGCATGAAGAAATGGATTAAGGTCATACCTTCCATCAAGAGCGCGATAAAGATTGAAAAATGAAACAAAAGTTTACACTGGGGACAGGTAGAAGTTTTCTTGTAATTTGCCCAACTTAGAATGCAGGTCACGCTGGAGGAATGCAGCATATATATTATTCAACTGGATATATATATATATGCACGAAAAGAAGATCATATTCATTAATGAATAGACAACATACCAATAATTGTGATTGCACCCTTTAATAAGTGTTGTCTCATGAAATTTAATGTTATCCAAAATAATTACGCATGAGTTATTTTCTCCTTCATCGGTGAACAGACTAAAAGTACAATTGAAATTAATGGGAATGGAGATTCATTAAAACCTTTGATAAGAAAGAAAGAATTTACATTTTTAGCTATTAGAGTGTGTGCGCGCGTAGATAACATAAACCTTCAAGAGAATTTACATTGAGTCATAGTTTGCATTATTATTTCTACTCATTATATACAGTAGAATACAAGATAAAAAAAATAAACAAGAAGATTGTGAGATGGTGCAGATGAATTTGCTCCTGAATGTTTATCTACCTAAAATTGGTTATTTTGTTAAAACTGTAAAATAATTTCGATTTCCTTTTTGTAGTAAGGAAATAATTGTGCCCTTAATTACTATCCAATTCTAAGTTAGGAAATGATCTAAGTAGACATGTCTTTGATTAAGATGATAGAATTTGTAATCCTAATTTGTATGTGTATTTGATATGCTTTTATTTATGCAATAGTTAAAATATAATGATTGACTAGCAAAAACTTTCATTTTCAAGTTATTATATGTAGTAAAACTAGATATTTGGCTTGTTTAGTTCACTGATTTTTTTATTGTAGATGCTCGGCTCTTAATTTTATCCATTGTTATAGTTTTGTGGCATATGTCGTTCTAAGAAGTCACTCATCTCCTCTCACGTTCTCTCTAACCATCAGGTTTGATTCGCCAATATCTGCAATTTATCTTGTTTTCCGTCACATTTTCATCATCAGGATTGGTTTTCTATAATAGAAATTTACTGTTAAGTGATAATCCTTTTCTCTGATTTTGGTACCACTTTCAATTTATGTATTGTTTGTGGTTCACTTCAATAACAGGATAAAATTGAATGCAAAATAACTATGAAGGGACTTTATCTGAAGAGAACAACAAAATAGGTAAATCTTTCCATAAGGTAATAAGTTCTTTCTTGAGTTATCAAACTGAAAAAAAAATCTAAATATTGAATTGCAGAGTTGCTTGGTTTCCCCTTTAACTCTTCTGCCTGTTTTAACATGTTTATGTACTTATTTATATATCTACGAGTTCTAATTATTAGGTTCGAAGAATATCCTAAGTCTTCGTCATAAGCTTCATCGTCATCAACAAAATCTTCTTCATCGTCGTCGTCGCTGGAATTGAAGTTATAAAGATTTTCGGTTTGATTTTCAGTTATAAAAAAGTTATTCAAATCAATTTATAACCGTTAATTAATCATCTGTCATCTGCAATGTTCACAGGTGAAGAAGTGATACAAACTATAACTACAAAGAATCCGACGGAGACTATGGAGCCACATGGCGACATCACAGCAACCTGATGAAGAATATCATTTGTTTTTCCTTTTCTTTTTATTGTCTTTTCTGTTTTAATGTTTCTTTATTTCTGCCCTTGAACTTATTTCTTTCTTAAATTCTAACACAGTTAGTTAGGCCAACTATCTAACCCTAAAAAGAATATGCTGAGAATATATAATCAGTAACCTCTCTTTACATTAGTATCAAGTATTTTCTAAATGAACGAGCAATTGCGCATCTCTTTTCTCATCTTCTTCAATCCTTACTGATCTTCATCGTTGGGTGAAACAGTTTCTATTCTCATCTTCTTCAAAAGAATGTATCAATTGGTATCAGAGCCTACGTTCCTCACGATGGTAGATATAGGACATCAATCGGAAAACAACTCCCTGCGTGCATCCATAGCTTCTATTAATGAAACTTTAGACAAGATGCGGAAATTGATGAATAGTAAAGACGAAGAACAATCGCACTTATTGTACAGTAAGGGAAGATCTGAACGTCAAGAAGATTCAGCTAAAGCATCCAGAATAGACACGGTAAGGGAAGACAACTTGGAAAATTTGTAAAAGAAGCGGCAAGGTGAGAGAGAATGACGTATTCCTCGGTTTGAAGGGGCTGATGTTCAAAAATGGATCATCAAAACAGAAGAGCATTTTAGATATAATCAAACTCCTGCAGAATATAGGATTCAAATGACAAAAGAGAAACTCACTGGAGAAACACGTTAGTGGTTTATCTCTTACATATTTTCAAAAAATGCAGGTATTGCCCTAACTTGGACGGAGTTCAAAAGAGCTATTCAAAATCTCTATAATACAATACTGTCAGAGAATACGTTAACAGAATCGCGAGCTAATGAAAATGTTAGTGAAATTTATTATGGATTTAAAAGTGAAAGGTTGGAATCAGATTTGAATCGGCAACTATTTAGAGTTGAGAATTGAAGTAAACAAGTCGAGCTCGATTCAGATATTCTGAGAGCAGATGAATCTGATTTGCTTAATAGGGAATTAAATGTCCAACAAAAATTGGAGAAAATCGCCATGCATAAGTTCAATCTTAACCTAGAGCTATAGCAGAAAACTATTGACATTCTAAGGTGTTTTGAGGACGAATACATCAATGAGACTAAACCAATGAAGGTTAAATGTACTTACCAGTGTGATCTGTTTGAAACTGAAAGACAAACTGTTGGATCTGTTCATATACTTTTCTTATTGAGACATCGTCTCAAAATGAAGCCAGAAAACAATAAACGAACTAGACGAAACAACAGAATTAAATTGCAGCGATGGAGCCTTACATTAGAGAAAGATATTTGTTTAAAGGCGATGAAAACTTTGAGGGCTAAAGGACTTAGCTTAGAGACAAAGATTTGGGATCCATTTGAGAAGAACGTGGAATTGTAAGAGATTGGAGATAACCGGCAAGAGATATGAAAAATATGGATTAGCTTGGAATTATTAGATCTCAATTTTAGGTTAAAAAGCAAAAAAAATAGTGAATGGTAAGGTCTGTTTCGTGCTCAATTGGTGCTGCAGAAGAAAATGATACACTTACACATCATGTAAATTGAATTAGGACAGTGAAATTGACAACACAGAAGAAGTAGGGGATTTGACAACACACAAGTTGTCAATTTAGGGCATCACATATTTTTAATTTTATTTTGTTTAGCTTTGTAGGCTAGTGACTCTATTTTGAGGGCTTATTTGAAATTAATATAATTTTAACTGAAGAAGAAAATGTTACATGAATTTGTCGGGACGTCGAATTTCAGATGGAGAAGGTATTGTTACAAACTGTAACTACAAATGATTCGACGGATATTATGAAGCCACGTGGATGCTAGAGAACGGTTGGATGAACTATTTTAAGTTTAGTTATTAATTTCTTTTTTGTTTGTAATAACCCTTTTTATTTTATTTTTTCATTTAGGCCCTTATCTGTTATGCCAGTTATCAATAAGTTGTAATTTTGTTTAAATTATGATTGTACAAAAACAAACCAAATATCAGAAGAGCTATTCAATTTAAATAATAATAACCATTATTATTTATCTTTTTATGATAAATTCAATTTAAATAATAATAATAATAACCATTATTATAACATAAACTATTATTTTATTATAATATTCTTTAATCCAAAAAAAAGGAGCTATTCAATATAATCTAAATATAACATACCTATTATAAACTAAAAGTTTTTATGAGATTTTCAAAATATTAAATATTATGAGAGTATAAAACATAAAAAAAAACATTAAAAAATTTATCAGAAAGACGACCTAACGTAATTTAAATAAAAATGCACAAAAGGACAAAGGAGTTACCTCAGTCAAAAGAAATCGGACATGAGAATGCACTTGTTTATGTTTGTTTAGTCAATTTCAAGAATTTGATGATGAAGATCTTATAACATTATATGAACTTATTAATACAAATTGGGATGTGTGAATAATGGGCCGTGACTAATTTAGCAATACATTGTTACTTCTTAAACTGATTTCTCGGATAAGACAGTGAGTATTATTTTGAGGAGTTATATGACAAAGGTATGCTTATTATTATTATTATTATTATTATTATTATTATTATTTTTTGATTAGTCTATCGGACATGAAGCAGTAGTTGGGAGCGGATTAAGCGTCGCCTCCTATGCGTCAGGAGGCTTGGAGGAGCGAATAAGCGCCACAACAAAAAAAAAAACCGTTGTTCTTGGATTTCCGTGGTCGGACGACCAGGGATCTTAATTTCTACCTAAATAATAGCAAAAAAAAGCTCTTTACTCACTTATTTTAGAACGTTAAATATATTTACAATATATAACTAAGAATCAAACCAATAAAATCAAAAATCATCAAGAACACCAAGACTGATTTTTTAAAGGCCAATTATGAGCTTTTCTTAAATATTTATGTTCACACATAAAAGTGAAATATTTATGGGCTCAAATTCTTTATGTACAATATCATCAAATGAGTGCACTAAATTTTCATATTTAAACCCAATTTCAAATAAATGACCGAGAACATGCAATATTGGTACATTTTTCAAATAATTTCCGGTCAAGTTTGTTTTATTTACGTTAAACTTGAAATGTTTCTGGGCTCAAATTCTTTAAATGTTATATAATTGATATTAGTGCATAAGAATTCCAGTTTTAAATTTTTTAGGATTGTTATGACCGAAAATATTTTAATGAATTAAAATGAATAATTTCTATATTAAATTAATACTGAATAATAAACATTAATAGAAAAAATATATATGATGTTAAAATAGAAAGAAATGTTTTTAAATAAAAAGTAGAATTTTGAGCTTAGAAGAAGAACAAGAATATTAAGAAAAGAAAAAGAAAAATAGTCGAACATATGAACTAATTAAATTATTTATTTTTTCGATAGTTATCTAGTTATTTTTAAGAGATTATTATGTTTTAAATTTATTTTATTATTATTATAAATTGATAAATTATCATAAATTTAATAAGTCATGTTAGTTTATTTTTTTTATAAATTTATTTGAAAATATTTTAAATTATATATTTAGATTCTTTAAAAAAAAAATCTCATAATTAGTTATAAATTAAGTTCTATAAATTTTATTATTATTCATAACGCTTCAAATTCTCTATTAGTTAATCTTGATCATTTTTCAAAACACTTACGTTTTATATTTTTATTTATCCATTTTTGTAACATGTGTATCCTAAACTATGGTTGAGGTTATAACATAGTGCATGAAATAAAGGAATTAAAATACAATAATTAAAGACAACCTTAAAGAAAAATAAATCATCATTAAAAAGTTATCATAAAGGTAAAGAGACTAAGACATTTTATTTATCAGGAGTAAGTTAGCTTAAGTCTATTTGATTCTTAGGATTTATTGAATAGACTTATTAATCTTGTGAAGTGTTTTTGTTTTAAGGTTTTTATTATTTTATATTTTTGTTTTTGAAGTTTTATATTTTTGGTCAAGTGTAAGTAGCATGGTCCAACAGTGAAGCCTGGTCCTCCTCCACGGTCGTAAGTGCCGACAAAATTAGCCATAGACGAAGCTGGAGCGGAGAGAACGTCGGGAGCCTTGAAGAAGCGTTGGAAGGCTGAAGAACAAGTGTCGCTACAGCTGTTCTTCATTTTCTCGGTCGAGTGTGTTTGCAGCCTTAAATTGCTCATTTTTCAAATATTTTTGCACTCAAATTTTGTTAACACATAACATTAATAAAATATTAAAAAAATAGGAGGTTGATCGGATAAAATCAAGAACATTGAAAATGAAGACATAATGTTTTATTTTTTAAGCCAGTTTTGAGTTTCTCTTTTAATTTTCAGTCTAATTCGGTTAAATTGTGTTGAATGTTAATTGGTTTTGCTAGATCCTTTATAATACATAACACTACAATAATATGAAAAAAAAAAATCATATACTTGACCGAATTCTTATCAAGATCAAACTGAAACAAGGCAGAAAGTTTTTTTTTGTTTTTTTTCTTAGCCAATTTTAAGGTTCTTTTGGATAATTCTCGGTCAATTGCGTTTGATTCGTTATTAAATCTAAATCCTTTTGAGATTAAATATTCAAAATGTTTATTAAACATTTTAAGCCCAGAAAGATACAAATTAAAACTAGAATTTGAAGCTCTTGATCGATTTTAATTTAAAAATGGTTTTGGTTTGATTATTTTCATTTTAGTTTGGTGTTTCTGTTTTTTTTTCATTTATATGTTACATACTTTAAACGGTTAAGATACTTTAAACGGTTAAGGCATAAAATTAAATAAAAATAAAGAAACAACTAATGCAAGATAATAATGGAATATGCAAAGGCAAATCATGCATAACTTTTAAATTAAAGGCAAAGACAAAAATTAAAGGGGGTCAAGAAGTCTTACACAAATAGTATTCTTGATTGCAAAAAGAAACTAACCAATAATCCTAAGAAAAAAAATTAAGACACAACGCAAAAACTTTAGACACAATCCTATAATGATTGATGTTTTGCTTAAATTTTGTTGATTTGAGCAAATATGAGCAACTTAGGGGCACAAGGGGTAAAAATTTCGGATCCCTTGAAAGGTGTATCATGAGAATTTCAGTTTTGGTTTATATAGGAGAGCTAGGAAGGAAACACAAAGCCCATTAATAACAATCTTTATGTCATGAATTTATGACATGTTAATCAATTGGTTTACAATTCTTGAATTTTGAAATTCAAGCTTCTCTTCCTTTTTCTTCATGACATAGTTATAAGATTCTAGGTTACAAATGTTTCTTCATGAATGGATCTTTAGTCGGTTGTTGGGCCGGGTCATCGATTGCGCCATTAGTTGGACTCATGTCTTGACTTGACTTTGATTTAATCTTGTTCTTGAAATGGATTTGGAATTTTATTATTTCGAATCTTGAAATTCTTGAAGATTCGTTATGAAATTTCTCTTGTTTTTGATTTCACATGATCCCTACAAATTAGAAACAGACTTTTAATAATTAAAATAAAATCATAACTAACGCCTAATAATGCTAACTAACTAACTCTCTAATTTGGTATTGAACTAACTAACTTTTCTAAATAAAATATAACTAATTCTCTAATATAACAATAAAAGACCAAGTCTTATATCTCTTTACACTATCTTATTTTTTTCAACTTATCTAATCTAATTTAACAAAGCAAATTAAAATTAAACAAAAACTAATTAAAAATTAACATAAAAAGACAATATATATATATATATATAGCATTTTTCATATATATATATATTATTATTATTTAAGGTGATTTAATTAATTAAAAAATTTAAATATTCTAAGTAAAATAAAAAAAATCTGAAGTGTTCTTAGATAAATTATCACATTAACTTATTACAATCCGAAATCAATTATTTTTTAAAATTCAATTATTTTAAAAATATTTACTCATTTTCGAAATCTAAACGAAAAAATGAGTATCAACAAGTGAGACCGTTTAATAGAACTTAAATCCTTCCAAATTAATCAAATTATAACACTATAAGGATAAAATAGTCTTAATAACTTTCATATATGAGTTTCACATTTATCAAAAACAATTAATATCAAGAACTTCAATAAATATATAAATATATATATATATATATATATATATATATATAAATATTTTTGCTTTAGTGTCATTTATTTTTTCCAATTATATTTGTCATCTATAAGAAACCTTAAGTCAAATTATATTAATATTTTAATGAATTAAAATAAATGATTTCATTATTAAAATAATACTGAATAATAAATAGAAAGAAATGTTTTTAAATAAAAAGTAGAATCTTGACCTTAAAGAACAAGAACATTGAGAAAAGAAAAAAAGTAATCGACCATATGAACCAATTGATTTTTTTTTATTTTTTATTAGTTATCTAGTTATTTTTAAGAGATTATTATGTTTTAAATTTATTTTATTATTATTATAAATTGATAAATTATCTTACATTTAATAAGTCATATTAGTTTAATTTTTTTTACAAATTTATTTGAAAATATTTTAAACTATAGATTTAGATTCTTTAAAAAAAATTCTCATAATTATAACTCATGATTTTGAACCACTGGTATGCAATTTCATTAGCAATAATTTATTTTCAAGAAATTGCAACATGTTATTATTGTGAATCATGTAGGTTGGGGATCGATTTTGACTTAACAAGATGGCAACCCAAAGGTGATAAAGCAGCTAGAGTTATAGGGGAACATTCGTGTATTTATTTTTTAAAATATACTTAAAGTACGCGTCTATTCTTTTGAAACGGATATTAAACGGCCAAGGCCAATGGGTCAGCAATGCCTCACTTGAATAAATATATATATTAAATTTTAAAACATTTAACAAATATTATATTTGAGCATAAAAATAAGAATTTAAGGTATTAAAAATTAAAAATAAACTTCCTAATCTTACACCATAATTATATAATTTTAATGTATTAAATTGTCTTAGAACAAATTATATATCCATTAATATTGTTGGATAAAAAAAAAGAACACGTCAAATAGAACCAGATACAATAAAGCACCCTAAAAAGTTTACTTAAAATCTGAAAAGTTTAATTAAAAAATATTAGTTATATATTATTATTATTATTATTTATATATATAATTAAGTATTTTATACCTTATCAGTTTAAAATTTAAAAATAAAATTAATTAAAAAATAATAAGTAATGACCCTATTTACAAAATTAATGTATTTATTTGAATAAATAATATTGTTTATAATTTATAAAATTATTTTTTTAATATAAAATTAAAATAATTTATAAACTCATCAACCAAAGTAACAATGCAGCAAAAATTTAAAAAAACAAATTGCTAGCTAGTTTCTTCCAATGAGTCCAGTTGATTGCCTTCCCAAATTTGATTTAGTTACATTTAATTACTGTTTACTAATAATAATGATTAACTTTTAAAAGAAAAAATAGATAAATATCTTATGTATTGAGAAGAAAATAATTAATTTAGAATTTTATAATGGTTATATTAAAAGAATAAATAAAATTTATTATAATTATAATAAATAGAGAGATAATATTTTTTTTTATAAAAGATAAATAATTTAATGTTATAATGATTATTGAGAGTAAATAAAAAATATATTGTAATTGTTTTGAGAGAAAAATAAAGTAAAAATGATTAAAATTTATTAGTTACATTATAAATTGAGGAAACAAAATCAGAGATTTACGAGAGATGCCTTTCTAACTATCCGAGAGCAAAATACATGACATTTTAACCATTTTCACTCCATTTTCATATAAAATTACAATATTTAATATTTTTCAACTCCCTTCTCATTAATTATTACAATATTAAATCATTTATTTATTTATTTATTTAATGTAAAGTTTTTATCATATTTTGTAATAGTTTTTATTTATTCTGTTCATATAACTTTATAAAAAAATTTAAGTTAATTATTTTTCTCTCGATGCATACATAATTGTATTTATTTTTGAATTCTCTTAAAAATGAATCCTTATTAGTAAACAATAAATAAATGTAATGTTGTCTGTACGTATTTGATGTTAATTAGTTATATCATGTTTATTTATTTATTTATTTATTTATACATAAACACAGTTCATGGTTAAAAAATAATTATAAAATTTTATAAAATGTAGATATATAAAATGAGTTCTAGCAATGGAAAGTTTTAAAAATTACATTTTCTTTTTATTTATGATAAATGTCAACTTGTCAATAAATTATCATCTTGATTAATTAAAAAAATAGGGCCCAATAATAATTTAATTGTGCCACGTAATCTTCTTGTTTGTTGATCTTCTTTATTTAATCTTCTTCTTCGTCATCTTCAACTTCATCTTCTTTCTTTCTCTCTTCATATCAGTTTCAGACAGACAGAAAGACAGGAGGTACTCCTATGTATGGCCCATGCCATGCAATTGCTGCGCGCACACACACACTCATATATCCTTGTCAAAAAATCAAGGATTCTCTAATGGCCGATGATAAGGTAATTAGTACTTTTAAAAAATGAGATTCGAGTGTTTTTTGTTTGTTTCTGATCAATCAAAGGTTTTGTGGAAACAGAAATCAACTTCTTTAGATCTTGGGATTAAACAATGAATGTCATTCATTTCTTGTTTCTTTATTTTTTATTTTTCTTTCTTTCTTGATTATTATTATGTTAATCGGTCTCCATTGATTCCGCAGAAGAAGTTATGCCCGATATGCTATGGCAATATAAAACCTCGAAATATGGCAATTATTAAAGATTGCGGTCACTGTTTTTGGTGAGTTAGTCTTTTATTTTTCTTGCAAATTAATATATATAATTCGTGTGTGTGCTTTTCAGCGTCACCTGTATACTTCGTTGGGCTTCTTATAAGGATACTCCTACCTGTCCTATGTGTAAAATTCAATTTAGTTTTCTTAATGTCTACCGTTCTGTTGATGGAAGGTACGAGTATGATCCAAAACCATTATTCATTCACATGTACGTACATGTGAGCATTGCTGTAAATTAATATATCTAAATGATTTTTTTTTTTTTTGTATAGTTTTAAAGAAGAAATGTTTGAGGAAAGGCTTTGTCTTCTTCTTAGAGCTTTGTGGATAAA
Organism: Impatiens glandulifera; assembly: GCF_907164915.1. Lineage (NCBI taxonomy): Eukaryota > Viridiplantae > Streptophyta > Magnoliopsida > Ericales > Balsaminaceae > Impatiens > Impatiens glandulifera. The sequence continues at coordinate 16,881,416 of NC_061869.1, read as the reverse complement.
GCCTCTAAAAATGGTGCAAGAAAATCAGACAGAAGACAATCGATATTACTTCAATTCCAGCACTTACGAGGAGGACGCCGACCATGAAGAAGAAGATGAAGATGAAGATGAAGATGAAGATGAAGATTATTATTTTGACGACTACTATCTTGACGATGCTTATGCATACGGTTATTCATCTAACTTGATAAATCGAGAACGCAGATATATAAGTAAATACAAGGGTTATGTTACCACAGGTAGAGTTAAACGCGACTGAATCTGAAACCATGCACCCAGACGCAAGAACTCTATAAATAGTCGAAAACTTGTCTTAATATTCTTTATAGTTTTGTTTTGTTTTCATTGTTGGTCACACATATCACTGGTTCGTTCGAAGCAAGAACTCTGTAGTCGAAAACTTATGATCTTAATATTCATTACAGTTTTGTTTTCTAATTTGTTGGTCCTCTTGTGTTATTTTGTTAGTTGGTCATACTTATTTTTTCCTAGTTCAATGATGATGATCATGATTCTTCGATTAATAGGGGATTGACTTCCCGACCGATCAGAGTACCAATATCCTTGGCCCTAAGCCCGGAACCAGCTAGCTAACCCGACGACCACCGATTTCAGAGGGTGGATTTATAAGGCTTTGTTTGTACCTTGCATGTCTGTCTCTCTGTTTAGTTTTGTCTTGTCTTTAAATAATTTATTCATCCTAATTAAAAAATTATATCCCTAAACTCTAGTTTGAAAATTTGATTCAAATTTATATTGAAATTCTGTGTGTGAGTGAGTTTGTATAATTCAATTTTATAGTCTTGAATCGTTTTTATATTCTTCATGTTGGAACAATATTTTATTCATAAGTCCATCAGTTTAATTTTAACTTTACATTTTTTCAACGACAACCACAGAAACGAACATTTTCCGCTGTTAAAATGTAAAAATGTTTATCGTAATAAGACTTTCTCACAGATTCATGATCGTCTACATTTCAGAGAGAATTTACTTCAAGTACATACTCAAATTCTATTGGTAAAAATAGTTCTCTCAACATAAATTAATTAGTAAATCCAGGATAAATTTTCATTATTAAAATAGTATAAGGACTATATTTCTTTCTATATGTTAACAAAGTAGTAGCTACTACTTTTTAATTGCACCATATCTAATTCTCAAATCCCTAAGAGTTTGCTTGATGAAGGGGAATTAGAATTGGCATTGGCAATGGAATTCTAATTTCAATTCCATGAGAATTGACATTGAATTACAATTCAATTCTTATGTTTGAAAACATTATAGAATTGTAATTTAATTCCAATTCCTATGTTTGGGAAATTGATAGAATTGTAATTCAATTCCAATTTCTATGTTTGTAAAATAAAATATCGGTTCAAAATGTTAACTTCTTAAATATGTTTTCACGTTTTTGGCACGTTTAATACGTTTTTGACATGTTTAACACATTTTTGACATGTTTAACACGTTTTTGACATGCTTAACACGTTTAACACGTTTTTGGAACGTTTAAACACGTTTTTGACATATTTAACACGTTTCACACTTAAAACACATTTTCACACGTTTAACATGTTTTTCACGTTTTTGGTATGTTTAACATGTTTTTCCACACGTTTTGACAAGTTCAACACGTTTTTGGCACGTTTTTGACATGTTTAACACGTTTTTCACACATTTAACATGCTTTTCACGTTTTTTGCACGTTAAACACGTTTTTGGCATGTTTAACACGTTTAACTCATTTTGACACGTTTAACACGTTTTTCACGTTTTGGCATGTTTTTCATATTTAACACGTTTTTCACTCGTTTTAAATATTTTTGGCACATTTAACACGTTTTTGACATTTTTAATACGTTTAACATGTTTTTCATATATTTTGATAAGATTAACACGTTTTTGACATTTTAACACATTTAACATGTTTTTGGCACGTTTTACATATTTTTGGCACGTTTTACATATTTTTGGCATGTTTAACACTTTTTAACATGTTTAACACGTTTTTTGTAAGTTTCACACATTTTGACAAGTTTAACATATTTTTGGCACGTTTAACACGTTTTTGGCATGTTTAACACATTTTAAACATGTCACAAGTATGTTAAACGGGCCAAAATGTATTAAACATGTCAAAATGTGGTAAATGTGCCAAAATTTATCAAACGTGTTAAACATGCCGAAATGTGTTAAACATACCAAAACGTGTTAAACGTGCCAAAAACGTGAAAACGTGTTAAACGTGTCAAAAACGTGTTTAACCTGCCAAAACCATGATAAACGTGTTTAATGTGTTAAAAACGTGTTAAACGTGTCAAAAACGTAAAAATGTGTTAAACGTATCAAAAATATGTTAAACATGCCAAATAAGTGAAAAACTTGTTCAACGTTTCAAAATGTGAAAAACGTGTTAAATGTGTTAAAAATGTGTCAAATGTGTCAAAAACGTAAAAAACGTGTGAAATGTGTCAACAACGTGTTAAACGTGTTTAATGTGTTAAGAACATTTTAAACGTGTTAAAAATATGAAAATGTGTCAAAAACGTGTTAAACGACCCAAATATGTGAAAAACTTGTTAAACGTGCCAAAACGTGAAAAACGTAAAAAAACGTGTTAAACGTGTCAAAAATGTGTTAAACGTGATAAACGTGTCAAAAACGTCTTAAACATGTCAAAAACATGATAAACGTATTTAATGTGTTAAAAACGTGTTTAATGTGTCAAAAATGTGAAAACGTTTTAAACGTGTCAAAAACGTGTATAATGTGCCAAAATGTGCAAAATGTGCCAAAATGTGAAAAACGTGCTAAGCGTGTCAAAAACGTATTAAACGTGTTAAACATGTTAAAAAAGTGAAAATCGTGTTTAATGTGTCAAAAACGTGTTAAACGTGTCAAGGATGTGAAAAATGTGTTAAATATGATAAAAATGTGTTCAACGTGTCAAAAACGCGTTCAACGTGTCAAAAACGTGTTAAACGTGTTAAAAACGTAAAATCATGTTAAACGTGTCAAAAACGTGTTAAACGTGTCAATAACGTAAAAACGTGTTAAATGTGTCAAAAAAGTGTTAAACGTGCCAAAAACGCGTTAAACGTGCAAAAACGTGTTAAACGTGCCAAAACATGAAAACGTGTAAAATACTTGAAAAACATGTTAATTTGGAATTACAATTCCGACCTAAAAAGATTGAAATTGAGAACTCTCAAATTACACTATATTTAATTCAATTGGAATTCTAATTTCAATTCCAATTCCTAATATTAAAGTGTCTAACAAACATAAGAATTGGAATTGGACCATCCAATTCCAATTCCAATGCCAATTTCAGGGTTATCAAACACACCCTAAATGTTTTCCTCACAAGCTTATATCATATCAGTTCAAGATTTTGAGAGCACAAGAAGAGAAGAAGTGTCGCCTTCTATACGTCATGAATGCTTGAAAGAGCATTTGGAGGGCCTTGAAGAAACGTCGCTACAGTAGAAAATTGATGTTCTTGAGTTTCCAAGATCGGATGATAGGGGATCCTAATTTCTAACTAAATGAAAGCCAATACCGGCTCTTTACTCACTTATTTTAAACCCAAGGTTAAAAATACAATATATAACAAGAAATACAAGAATCAAACCAATAAAATCAAGAATCATCGAGAACACCCAGACATATTTTTTAAAGGTCAATTATGAGAATTTTCTTAAATATTTAAGATCAAGTGCATTTTAATTACATATAAAAAGTGAAATGATTCTGGACTCAAATTCTTTATATACAATATCAAATGAGTGTAATAAATTTCAAATTTAAACCCTAAATATATGGCCGAGAACATGCAACTTTTGTCCAATTTTTAAATAATTTCCGGTTAAATGTGTTTTATTTATGTTAAACTTGAAATGTTCTTGGGCTCAAATTATTTAAATGTTATATAATTGATATTATTTCATAAGAATTCCAGTTTTAAATTCGTTAGGATTGTTATGACCGAAAATGTGTAATTTTGGGAAATTTTTAAAGTCGTTTAGTTTTTTTTTTATCTTTCTCCAATCATTTATTATTCATCATTAAATTTAAATTTTCCTGGACCCAAACAATTTAACACATTGATCCCAAACAATTTAAAATTCAAATACGAATTCTTCAACACTTCTGCGAGTTCTGCCATAGACTCTCGCATTACGTTCCTGCCAAATGTAGTAAACTACTGCTCCAAAGCCGCACTTGAATACGTTTGTTGCGAATTTGTTTCCTTTGACTTTGAGTAGTGTTGCTACTTTGATTTCTTTCAATTCCTTCAGGAAACTGATCAGCTCCAGGCTTTTAGAAAATCTGTCCCAAATTTCCAATGCTATACTATAGCTCCCAAACATGTGATCAATGGTTTCTTCACTTCCGTTGCGTAGAGGACAACTCACGTCCGGGATGCTCATATACTTGCTAATACGATCACAAGTGCTGAGTCTTTCCCAGAAGGCAAGCCATAGGATGAACTAGTGTCGATGAATGATCTTGGTTGACCATACAAGAGGAGCCCATTCTGTTAGGATTTGTATCTCCCAAATCCGACCTACTTGAAAACAATCTATAAAAAACACAAGAAAGAAGAACACAAGAATACACAGATTTATAGTGGTTCACTCAAATTGAGCTACATCCACTTCAGCCACCACCAGATTTCATTATGAAGAAGAAGAAGGAATACAGATTTTTTGCCTCACACTTTATCTCTCTAGAATTCTGTCTTAACCATGTAAACCCTAATAATCACATATTTATAGGGTAAACATTAAGGTAATGAACTTAAATAACTTTGGTCAGACCTAAGCCCAAAACCAAAAAAAAACCCAATAAACTCTAATTAACAATGTAGAGTTTATTATAAGTGTAGGCTCCATAACTCAACAATCTCCCACTTGGAGACTAACTTCATCATCTCTCGATCGGTAGTGGCTTTCCATCCAGTTTATTAACGAAGAAGACTAACTAAAGTTGCACACAACTTCAGTTTCTCATTTGTCACAGCTTACGTCAACATATCAGCTAGATTCTCACTCCAGGGAATCTTCTCAAGAGCTAATACTCCATCTTCAAAAGTTGACCGGATAAATTGATAACGAACCTGTATATGCTTCGTCATGCCATGATAAACAGGATACTTTGCTAAATGAATGGCACTCTGACTGTCGCATCGCAACACACTACCCTCGTAGTCTTGACCCAATTTTAGCAAAAAGAGTTGTAACCACATCATCTCCTTAGAAGCCACTGTCACAACAACATACTCTGCCTCATAACTAGAAAAAGCAACAATCTTCTGCAATTTTGAAACCCAGCTGATTGCAGTACCTCCTAGAGTATAAATGTACCATGTTGTGCTCTTCCTACTATCAACATCACCACCATTGTCCGCATTAATATATCCTTCCAAACCTATATTAGACTTTCGAAAACACAAAGTGAGACCCATACTTCCTCTTAAGTATCGTAATATCCACTTTACTGCTTTCCAATGTTGTCTACCCGGATTGCTCATGAATCTGCTAACAACTCCCACTACATGTACTATGTCTGGTCTTGTGCAAACCATCGCATACATTATACAACCAATGGAAGAGACATACAGAACAGTTGCCATGTAAATTTTCTCATCCTCTGTTGAAGGCGACTGATCTTTAGATAGTCTGAAGTGACTAGCTAAGGGGGTAGTAACTGGTTTTGCATCATACAAGTTAAACCTGCTAAGAACTTTCTTCACATATTCTTCTTGTAAAAGCTTGAGAACCTTTTCATCCCTGAAAATTCTCATCCCAATGATTTGTTTTGCAGAACCCAAATCCTTCATTGCAAACTTTTCAGCCAACTCTTTCTTGAGCTTGTTAATCTCATACAAACTTGCTCGAGCAATCAACATAGAGGAGCAGAATAATGTACAATTTATCAAATCTCTTAATATAGCAACAATGTTCATCTTCACACCTTAGAAAATTGTTACTTTTCATGAAGCTATCGAACTTCTTGTACTATTGCCTTAGAGCCTGTTTCAAACCATACAGACTCTTCTAAATCTCACACACAAGCTCATCTTTTCCTTTGATTTCAAATCCTTCTGATTGTCGCATATAAATCTCTTCATATAAATCAACATGAAGAAAATCAGTTTTGACATCCATTTGTTGAAGATGAAGGTCTTCTTACACAACCAAACTCAAAATAGTTCTGATTGTCATCAATTTAATTACTAGAGAGAAGATCTCATTGTCGTCAATACATTCTTTATGTTAAAATCTTTTCACAACCAATCTTGCCTTGTACCTCAGGGTTTATCATGTTCTTCTTTAATCTTGAAGATCCATTTGTTGTGAAGTGCTTTCTTACCCTTTGGTAGCTCAGTGAGCTCCCAAATCTGATTCAACATCAAAGAGTCCATCTCATCTTTCATAGCAGACACCCACTTAATCGATTCATCAGATTGTATTGCTTCCTCATATATCTATCAACAAGATATAGTTTAGAGATGTAGACCACCTCTCAACTAGTTTTCGATTCCTTGATGATCTTCTCAATTGTATAATTGGTGTTTGCTGATTTACCTCTAGGGCCACGTTCTCCACGATTTCATCTTCAACAACACATTGTTCTTCTTCGACAATCGATATATATTAAGCTGGAAATTCTCTCAAATCGACTATACCAGTCTCTTCCAACTTAGAATCACCATATGATGTCTTACCAACACAATCTTTGTAGAGAACCTGTTCATTGAAGATAACATTTCTTCTACGAGTGATCTTACGATTTTGATTATCCCAGAAACGATAACCAAACTCGATATCACCATAACCAATAAAATTTTTTTTATTAGACTTTGAATCAAGCTTTTTCCTATCACATTCATTAATATGGACATATGATAAACAACCAAACACTTTAAAATAAGAAAGGTTTACCTTTTTATTGCTCCAAGTTTTTCAGGAATTCTGAATTCAAGAGGAACACAAGGTCTCCTGTTTATCAAATAGGCAGCAATATTAATAGTTTCTACCCAGAGGGTTTTAGGCAACCCTGCATGCAATCTCATGCTTGTAGCACGCTCGTTCAATGTTCGATTCATTCGTTCAGCTACTCCATTCTCTTGAGGCGTTCGGGGAACAATGTTCACCATACTAATCCCCTTCACAGCACAACACTCTTTGAAATCTGAATTGATATATTCACCTCCATTGTCGGATCTCAAGCACTTAACTTTCTGATTTGTTTCATTTTCAACCAAATCCTTCCATTTCTTGAAAATAGCAAATACTTCAGACTTATGCTTCATAAAATATACCCATACCTTTCTTGTCGAATCATCTATAAACGTCACATAGTATTGTGATCCGCCAATAGAAGAAATAGGTGCAAGTCCCCACACATCAGTGTGTACCAACTCTAGTCATTCTTTCTTGAGCTCCTTCCCAATCTTTAAGAAACTCACCCGTTTCTGTTTTCCAAGAATGCAGTTTTCACATAACTGATGTTCAACAGACTTCAGTTCTGGAATCTGTCCATTATTCAAAAGAATTTTCATCCCTTTTTCGCTCATATGGCCCAACCTGCAATGCCACAGCTCATTATAGAAGATTCGATTGTTGGTACCTGCTCTCTTTTTAAAGTTCCTCAAGGACAACGGATGAATCACTGAACTACCAGTCGATCAGATACTTGATACATTACAATCTCACGAGTTTCTTTCTTGTTTTACTATGTGTACATCAAGAGAGAGATATAATCAAAGTATTATCTAGCTACGTGATATTCTTCAATATATTGTAAGTTGAACAGAGTCTGTTCTGTTCAACAGTGAGCTAGTCGTGCAACTGTATTTGATTCTAAGAAAAATATAGTGAATCCTTCCGGTGGTTGGAAGAAGGGGTGACGTAGGAGAGTTTTTCTCCAAACATCCATAAACAACTCTTTTTGTCATTTACATTCAGTCATCTTCTCCTTCTTTGGTTTTTAGCTTCAAACCTGGGCAAACGTTTTCGTACTTGAATCGTTCAAGAGTTTGCAAGGGTTTGTGAAGAATAGAAAGTGATTTAAATCCCTAATAGGATTTATATCAAACCATTTTTGTACGAAGTTGTCATCAATCGATAGACCTCCATCTCTATTGATTACACCGATCCTATCACTCTCGGTTGTAATAGCAAAGGGCCTGAAATTAACAAAAGTTATACAGACAAAGAAATACAAATGCAGGGTACGAAACCTTGACAATATCAAGCGGATTGACTAGGATGGCGGAGAGGACAACTCCACCAGTAGTGGGGAAGACTCTCTCTCTAAAACCCAAACTAAAATCACTGGACGGAGTTTTTGGCTGGTCAGGCCGCACGCAGGAGGTGTCAGCTCCTTCCCTAACCAATTAATCGGACATCAGATAGGCAATATAAGCATTGACGTCGTTTCTCGCTGTAGCAGATTGTTTAGCAATCATACATGAATCACTAGTGCGCCTCCTCGATTGGTCACCACCCATTGATGGGATTTACAGTTAGAGAGTTCGTGAAGAGGAGAAGAAGAAGGATGTAAAGAGAGAAATCAAAGATTAGGTCGGGGAACTTGAAGAGTAGATTGAATAAAGGGAGGCCAGATGTATTTTAATGAGGCAATAACGATTGGTGTGGGAATCAATCGCTACTATGCTAAAGGTATAAGAATTGGTCACTTATCCAATCGCTACTAACACTTCAAAAAGGCGGTAAAACATGGCGCCTTTTTTTCGCAGTTTTTAAGTAGGTTTATAGAGATTGGTATTGTCACCAATCGCCGTTATGTCAAGATAGTAGCGATTGGTCTAAAAGTCAATCGCTATTATCAATGCAGTAGTGATTGGATTTAAACTCAATCGTCACTACATTGATAATCGCGATTGGCCTTTAGACCAATCGCTATGTTTACTCCCTAAAGGGCCTTTTTTTACTAGTGGAACTCAAAGCTAGAAGTTGAGATTAAATAGGCAAGATTATTATTATTATTTGTTATCTCTCCATATAACTACCTAGTCTAATGGAACTAAAATGTCATGGTTATTATCTCTAAGTAACACATGTGAAAACATAGAAAAAACTCATTATCTTTTGATGATGTGGCATGGCTCTCAATTTGACATGGCATCAAATGAGGTGTGATGACATGTTTCAGCCAATAAAAATCAAGCATTTCATGGTTATGATGTTATTATTTATCCATTTGAATATTGAATTCAAATGGAAAGTGTTTTTCTCCTTCATGGCTCACGTCTTGAGAGTTCTAGGAGGCTCTATGTGTTCTTATTGGTTAGATTTTGAGTCGGATCTTTGGTCAGATCTTTTATTGGGTCATCGATTGGGTCTCTTCGGATGTGTTCATGCCTTGACTTGACCTTAATATTGACTCTTAAATTAAAAAATGATCCATTCTTTTGTGGATCTAGGTATTTTCTTGAATTTAACATGGATCTTGATTGAATCTTAGCCTTCTTTCACTCATGATTCTCAAATTTTCGATTTCTTCAAAATTCCTAGAAATAGGAATTACAAAGTTAATTAAGAAATTAATTGTAAAGTCAAACAATTAATTCTTAACTAATTTAACTATTTTTTTTTAATTTAATAAAATAAAATAAACCAAAACAAAATGAAAAAGAAATCTAAAACTAACCAAATAAAACAAAATATTAAACAAAAGAATGGAAAAATGAGTCACAAGCGTCAGAAAATGGGCAGCAGCATCCATCCATCAGTCGTGTCAAGGGAAGCAACAAAGCGAGCAATTGCAGATCTCGATCGGATGCGTCGGCAAAAGAGACCAGCGCCTCATTCGGGCGCGTTGTAGCAGCTGAGAGAAGAAGAAGCGTCGTCTGCGATGTGTCGGCAAAATGAGTCATTGAAGAAGCGCCGCTAAAGAAGAGAACCTGATGTTCTTGGGTTTCCACGGTCGGAGGACCGGGGATCCTAATTTCTATCTAAATGGTAGCCAAGAACTACTCTTTACTAACTTATTCAAGGCATAAAATAAGCATACAACAACAAAATGCATAGATTAATTAGTTTTTTTTTTATTGAAATGTAGAATTGAAATAGACAAACGAAACAAAGGAATCAGTAACTTACATGAACACAGTGCTCGGATAATTTCATGATGATCTAGGGTTGTCTTTTATAAGAGACTAAGGGAAACCTTAAAGCTCAAACCCATTACTAACTCACCACCTAAGTATAATTGAAGTAAAATGTCATGTGTTGTTTTTCTCTAACTAACACATGTTAAGTAACACATGTGACAAATTAGAGAATAATTTACTTTTTACAAAAACTAATTAACTCTCTAAAATAAAAGTTAACTAACTTTCCACATAAAAGCTAATCAATTTTATAATTAAAAAATTAATTAAAAGAAGTTAAGGAGAGAAGATCAATTATGTTTCAATTAAATAGTGCTAAAAAAAACGAAACTCTTTCTCGAACCTTGAAAATCTTGTTGCCTCCAAGTTTGATAATTTTTTAAGGAAAAAGTAATTTATATAATTTATAGAACTTGACTTATAACCGATTCAGAATAAATGAGGAAAATATATAATTGAATTTCTAATTTGACAATAAAAAACCTTTAGGAAATTTTATTTTTAAAACTAGAATTTAGGTATTCTGTTTAAAATATTTTAAATAAATATATTTAAATTAAACTAAAATTAAATAAAAATAATATTATATAAACAATAAAATAAAGAGTATTATATGGTAGTGAAGTATTAACAAAAGCAAACAATTACATCAATACAAAGTGGTGTGTGCAAGAGAGAAATTTAAAAAAAAAAAAAATCGTGTCTAAATTCATTTATTATTTATGTAGATTGGTTGATAGATTATATAGGTAATATTTTGATACTACTTTATTTTGGTAGTTTGTTTTTAGTATTATTTTGCTAGTAATTTAGTTAGGTTTAACGTTTTTAATATGCATCTGAAAATTAATTACCATATTTAGCCACATTTCTCTAATTTTTACACAGAATATCACGTTTAACACTAAATAGAGTCATGTTAAGCATTTCCTAATATATATATATATATATATATATATATATAAAATTGTTGTTTAGATGTCTATGTTTCAACAAGATCGTGCTTCATGAAACGAATATCTTTTATCAAATATACTGAAAATATAATTGAGTTTGAGTTCTCTGGTATCTCGGACTTGTGTTTTGGAGGGAAAGATGAATAGTTAAGATGATTAAATATATTGCTCCAACTTTTAATTAATTTAGAACTATAACTCTCGTTTATTAAACTTAACTAATAAACTTGATCAAAGAAAATCGTTCCATGAAACTCTATATTATAAAATATCTTTCAACAAAACAGATATTAAAGAAAAAATCACTTTCATTTTAATATATTTTTTTTTATAAAAAATATTCTATTTTAATTTACAGAAATCAATTTATAACTAATTATGAGAAAAAATGGAAAGAATCTAGATTTATAATTTAAAATATTTTCAATTAAAAATATAAAAAAAATAAACTAATATGACTTATTAAATTTATGATAATTTATTAATTTATAATAATAATAATAATAAAATAAATTAAATACATAATAATCTCTTAAAAATAACTAACTAACTAATAAAAAGCAAATAATTTAATTGGTTTGGACTATTATTATTTTTTCTTTTCTCCATGTTCTTGTTTTTATTTTAAGTTCAAATATTCTACTTTTTATTTAAAAATATTTCTTTCTATTTTAGCATTATATGTATTTTTCTATTAATTTTTATTATTTAATATTACTTTAATAATGAAATTAATCATTTTAATTCATTAAAATATTAATATAATTTTACTTAATGTTTAGTATAGATGACAAATAAAATTGGTATTTATTTGTCAAGAATAAAATAAGAGTTAAGAAAAATAAATGATAATAAACCAAAAGAAAATATATATATATTTGAAGTTCTTGATATTAATTGTTTTTGATAAAAAAGTGAAACCCATATACGAAAGCCATTAACACAACTGGCATGTATCTCGTGAATTTATACGAGTAATAATATAAAAAACCGTGAAAAAAAATATTACGGTAAAATTTTTTATGGGCGGTCAACCCACAATCCGACCCAAGTATCCATTTACTCTCACATATATCTAAATTAACACAGCTCTCGACCCGACAATCCGGACACTTTAAAAATTAAGCATCATTATATATATATATATAGATTAGTTAGTTAAAAAGTTGAACTTATATTGTTAAAATGTCACGAGTTTATCAAATTTTGGGTTGAATTTAAAATATAAAGTGTTATTAGTCTAGTTGGTTAAAAGGTTGTACTTGTTTTTGTTAGGTTGCAAGTTCGAACCATACTTATAGCATTTTTAATTTTATTTTTAACCGTTTTAAGTTTATGGGCGGGTCAACCCACAATCCGACCCAAGTATCCATTTACTCTCACATATATCCAAATTAACCACAACTCTTAATCCGGCAATCCGGACACTTTAAAAATTAAGAATCATTATATATATATATATATATATATATATATATATATATATATATATTGTATATATATATATATATTGTATATATATATATATATTATATATATATATATATATATTTATATTGTATATATATATATATATTTATATTATATATATATATATATATATTATATATATATATATATATATATATATATATATATATTGTATACGTGGCATTATTTTATTAATTTGTAAAAGGGTTTAAGTTCTTTTTGGATGGTCTCACTTGTTGACATTCATTTTTTTACCCAATTTTTATAGTTTATATTTTTAAAATGAGTAATTATTTTTGAAATAATTGAATTTTCAAGAATAGTTAATTTAGAATTTTAAAAAGTTAAAGGTGATATTTATCTAGATTGTAACACTTAAGATAATCACTCTTTTCAGGTTCAACATTCTCTCTTTTTATTTTATTTTATTTAGAATAATTATGATTTTTAATTAATTAAATCACCTTATATAATAATATATATATATATATATGGAAAATGTTAAATATATTATGTTAATTTTTAATTAGCTTTGTTAGATTAGATTAAGTTAATTAGAAAATTAAGATAATGTAAATAGATATAAGACTTATCTTTTGTAATTTGCTTAGAGAATTAGTTAGATTTTATTAAGAAAAGTTAGTTAGTTCAATAACAAATTAGAGACTTAGTTTTGTTAGCCTAATTAGTTGTTAGTTTGAATTTTATTTCAATTAAAAAATCTATTTTGTAGGGATAATGTGAAATAAAAAAGAAGCCAATATAATTTTCAAGAATGTCAAGATCCCAAGGATCAAGAAGTTACTCGAAGTATCCCCAGATCCACCAATGTGAAGGCCTAATTTTGAAATAACCAAAGTTCAAGCCCATACCAAGGTGAAGACCAAGTCAACCCATGTCAAGGTCAACATCAACTATTTTTTTTAATGCTTGGATATTCGTTAGGGATTCAGTTTAAAATATTTTTTAAAAACTATATAAAATTAAATTAAACAAATATCAAATAAAAAAGGAAAATATTATATATTCTGTAAAATAAATTGTGAATGTGAAAGAAGATAACCGTCAGCTTCTTCTTTAGTTAGACTTAGGTTCATAATAATCATTTATTTAAAAATTATGTTTTTCAAATATCTTTTATTTGAGTATTGATTAGATTTCATAATTAATAATATAATAATAAAAAATTATTAGATTAAGTTTTTAAAATAAAAGATTAAACTAATATAATAAATTAAATTTATAAATTATATAATATGTTATAATATTTTCCTAATTTTCTTATTTCACCCGTACCTTATTTAAAATAAAATAAAGTAAATATTTAAAATAAAATAAAGTAAAACAATATATATTAACTACAAAATGTCAAAGTTAGTATAGCGATATTTATTAAATCTTAATTTCGGTTCCAAGAAAGTCATTTTCTCCTTACTTACGTTTTAAGTCACAGAATTTAATGAAATCGAAATAAAGTTATAATATAATTTAGCCTATTACTTTGGTTCCTCATCTCACTTAAGATTCGAGAGTAAGGTATATTTTGATATGAAATTATCGAGAAAAAATTATCGATCATTTTTAGATGTTATAAAATTATTATTCACCGGTTTCAGTTTTAATATTATCAAACTCTCTTTGTGACATAGGAGTAGTGATGAATAACATTATATTTTATCTTAAAAAATATATAATATAGTAGAAATTAGATATAGACATAAATGTTATAAGAGGATAAAGTAATATGATTCTAATGCACAATTATTATTTTTAATTGAAACTACTATTTCATAATAGTTACAATTAAAAAATCAAATAATTATATCTTGAGATGTCGGGAATTTCTTCAAATCTTCTGCCGCGATCTTTGGATCTGGAAACAGAAGCTACTGATCAGTCTGCGGTCCTCCTTCTTCGAATGGGTAGAGATACGCTCTGTCTCTCATCTTCGAATGGGATTTGAAAGAAATACTCTTAGGAATGAAGGAATATATGTCACCTTCTTTGTGTTTAATTCTTCCTTCCATCCGGGTGGGATGATCCAACCCTCCACGTCAAGAGAAGGCTGATGGCTCGAAAGTTATTGAAGCAAAATTAATAATTTACTTGACATACTGACTATTTCTTCAACAAACTAATAATAAACTAATAATAAGCTTGATTAAAAAACACCCTTCCTTGAGATTTTATATTATCAAAACATATTACATAGATTTTATGTTCATGTCTTGACAATATAAAACCTCGAGAATCGAAATTCTTTCGTCAAGCTTTTTTTTAATGAGTTTGTGTTTGGAAAAAAAACTAATTGTATTTTAATTTATATAACTCAATTTTAACTAATTATGAGAAAAAAATGGATAAATAGTTTATTTATTATTATATTTCTTTTAATTATGAGAGAATATTGGATATATATCATTAATAATCTAGGTATTTAGTTTTATAATATTTTCAAAAAAAATAATAAACAACATCAAATTTAAAAGGAAATTATTTTATATCAAAATATATATATATATATATATATATATATATATATATATATATATATATATATATATATATATATATATATATATATATATAAAAGTATATAGAAATTTAACAATTTAAATAAAAATTATTTATTTAGATTTTTTTTGAATAATATATTATAATTAAATAACTAATTCATTAAATGCAAAAACAAATAATATATTTGAAGAGCTTTATATATGTTAATTCAATTTGAATAATAATAACCGGATTTTCAATTGACATGTATTTTAAAATTAAATTATTAAATTTAATAATAATTATAATAATCTATCCATTTATAATAATAATAAAAGTTAACTATTCCTGAAATAAAATTGATTTATAATTTAATATAACTAATTAAAAAAATAGTGAAATAATTTAATTGGCCTTTTTTTTCCAAAATGTTATTTATCTACAGAAGCCACGCACTATAGTAATAATATTTTAGAATTTGCCCATGGTTATCGTTATTTATTGTCCAAAGGTATGTAAATTGAATTCCAAGCCTATGGAAGTCTTTCCCTGTACTAATTAAAACTAAATCCAATTGACCAAACATTGACTAGGATATTTCTTCATTAAAAAAAAATCCCATTACAATATCCTCTCCTCTATGCTTGCCTACAAACACTGGACGAAAATATAAATCATGTTTTCTTTCTTTTCCCATGAAAATGTACTTGTTTATGTTTTTGAGTCAATTTCAAGAAGATGATGATGAGAGTTTATAACATTATATGAATTTATTAACACAAATTGATGTGTGAATGATGGGGAGACCAATTTGGCAATACATTGTTACTTCTTCAACTGACCTCAACCTTAGAAGCTGGAAGAAAAGTCGAAATCACCGGATTTTCAATTGACAATATAATGGTCACACCTCAGGAAGATGCTGAGAGAAGTTTGGGTTATATTTGGTCTTTCTTCCATCAATCATCCGGATCTACATTGTATATCAACAGACTATGGTTTCGAGGGTCATCAATAGTAAAAAAATAATTTTTAAAGAGAGCAAAAACTCTCGGAGAAAGACAAAATGCCTTCGGTGATAGTGTTTACCGAGGGCGATAAATGCTCTCGTAGCGTCTCGGTGATATAGACGTCGGTGAAAGGAAACAGAGTATCCGCGAGGGCATAGGTAGCTCTCGGAGATATTTCTTTTATCGAGAGCTATTAGCTCTCGGTGATAATAAACATTTTTAAAAAAAATTATAATCTGAAATCTGAATAGGCCTACAAATTACAGATCTTGGTATTATTGATAAATTTGTCGGATACACACACTCTTCAAACACACTTAGAGTAAAACATGCTCGCTCGCAGCGGAAGATCTGAAGGTATTATTGATAAATTCTCTAGATCTAGGTGATGGCTAAAGCAACATATGTAAAAGTAAATGAGAACAAACAAAAAACACAAAATCCAGAGACAGACGGATCCAAGTAAATATGTTACAGGCAGCGATTAAGTTTTTCAATAAATGGAGAAAAAGATACGAGTACTCAAAATAATATACATTATGAAAACACAATAGGCAGCGATATAGTGGAGAGAAAAAAAGAGGGATTTTGTTTTGTTAAAACTTTTGCAGAACGCACCTATGATAAGAAGAAGAAAATAGAAAACAGATCTTTAGATGTGAAAGTAGAGAATGTTGAACCGTACAAGTGTGTTTGTTATTTGGAGGAAATCTTGTGCAATCTCATCTTGATTAATCTCATCTTGATTTATCGGTCTTAGAACAGCAGTAACAAGTAGGTTTGTAGGTCTGAGATAACTGGTTGTTCTTTTACAGATCTGAGGTGAATTTGATATTTTTGCAGATCTGAGGTGAAGCCTCGACAACTTTCCTTGACGACGAACATTACGGAATAGGTGATTCTTTGATGTCGCTGCTAATCTCGTCGGAACGGACTGTTGACTTCTTCAAATCTGTTCAAATTAGAAATATAGAAGAGGGGAAGAAAAGAAAATTAAAAGATTGACAAAACTGTAAAGGAAAAATATTTGAAGATGAAAAGGAAGAAGAGAGAACTTACCGAGGAAGAAGATTTACAGAGGAAGAAGAGAGAGAATAAGAAATGAATAAAGATAGTATTGGTTGGCGGCAATAATTAATGGCAAATATTTAATTTTACCGAGAGCAACCCTATTCTCTCGGTTATAAT
This sequence comes from Impatiens glandulifera, assembly GCF_907164915.1. Lineage (NCBI taxonomy): Eukaryota > Viridiplantae > Streptophyta > Magnoliopsida > Ericales > Balsaminaceae > Impatiens > Impatiens glandulifera. The sequence continues at coordinate 16,864,146 of NC_061869.1, read as the reverse complement.
CATAATTTTACCGAAAACAACCATTTGCTCTCGGTGATATTAATATCACCGAGAACCTTCTTTCGCTCTCGACAATCATTCTCGGTAATTATGTATTTTTTACTAGTGCATCCATTGCAAAAAAGACTTTCCTCTAAGTGGATATGTGGAAGTACGCTATGATCGTGGATTCTTCCATCCCGGATCCCGGGAGTTCCTAAAATGATGCATCAGGATCAAGATATGCGGCACTTAATGAGGAATAATAGCGTGGAGGAACTAAATGTCGTTAAAAAGGATGTCAGGACAAAAAATAAATCTCAGATCAAATAGTGAGTATTATTTTGAGGAGTTATATGACACTATTATACTACCGAAAAGGTAAGCTTATCATTATTATTATTATCTGCTATCTATGCTATCTATGTGAACTGTTTTTCATTGTTATGCTAACATTGTTAGGCTTGACACCTCTGCGATAAAATGGTGACAAGGTATAGGAACTTAACATTGAAATATGTGAAACAAGGTATCCATGATGTTGTTCATTTAAGGGATTTTTTGGTTGTCATATGTTGTTCATCTAAGGGATGATCGGAGGAATGATGTTTTTGGGTGCTCGAGATGCAGGTTGTAATGCTTGATTATGGGGTGTGAGTTTAAGCATTAATTGTTAGAAAATTGACAGTTATAAGCCTTTATTGTCTTTTATAACATTAGGTTTATTTTATTATTTGTGTTCTTGGGCCTGTATGTATAAGTAATTTAGGGTTTTTAGGTTAATTACTCATTTATAAGGATTGTTTGTAAATGTTGAATATACAACACTTAATTATCTCAAGACTTTTTTCTCTTTAGTAAATATCTATTTTCTAGAGTTTTATATCTTCATAGCTATTCATAGAAATATCCAATAGTCAAAGCCAACATTTGGTATCAAAGCTAGGTTGAAGAACATGTTGTCAACAAGATCAACCAGAGATGCGGTGACAATGAAGATTGGAAGAGAAGGAAATGTGATGCTCTCCTATCTGTTACTCACGAAGAGTAATTACTTAGTGTGGGCGTTGAAGATGCGGGTAACCTTATAAGCACAAGGAGTGTGGGAAGTCGTGATGCTCGGCGATGTCAATGAACGGATGGATAGAATGTCTCTTGCCGCCATCTATCAAGCACTCCCTGAGGACGTCCTTCTCATGGTGGCTGAGAAGGATTCCTCCAAGCTAGCGTGGAAGACGCTAAAGACAATGCATATTGGAGTGGAGAGAGTAAATGAGGTAAAAGTGAAAACCTTGAATACACAATTTAAGGTGATTCGCATGAAGAATGGATAATCGGTGGATGATTTCGCCATAAAGTTGACATCCATCGTGACTAGTATCCGCTCGTTGGATTAACGAGCAATTGCTCATCTCTTTTCTCATCTTCTTCAATACTTACTAATCTTCATCGTTGGGTGAAATAGTTTCTCTTCTCATCTTCTTCAAAAGAACGTATTAATTGGTATCTGAGCCTACATTCCTCATGATGGTCGATATAGGACATCAATCGGAAAACAACTCCCTGCGTGCATCCATAGCTTCTATTAATGAAACTTTAGACAAGATGCGGAAATTGATGAATAGTAAAGACGATGAACAATCACACTTATTGTACAGTAAGGGAATATCTGAACGACAAGAAGATTTAGCTAAAGCATCCAGAATAGACATAGTAAGGGAAGACAACCTAGAAAATCTACAAAAAAAGCGGCAATGTGAGAGAGAATGATGTATTCCTCGGTTTGAAGGTGCTGATGTTCAAAAATGGATCATCAAAATAGAAGAGCATTTTAGATCTAATCAAACTCCTGCAGAAAATATGATTCAAATGACAAAAGAGAAACTCACTGGAGAAACACGTAAGTGGTTTATCTCTTACATATTTTCGAGAAATGCAGGTATTGCCCTAACTTGGACGGAGTTTAAAAGAGCTATTCAAAATCGCTATAATACAATACAGACAGAGAATACGTTAACAGAATTGCGAACTAATGAAAATGTTAGTGAAATTTATTATGGATTTAAAAGTGAAAGGTTGGAATCAGATTTGAATTGACAACTATTTAGAGTTGAGAATTTAAGTAAACAAGTCGAGCTCGATTCAGATATTCTAAGAGCAGATGAATCTGATTTGCTTACTAGGGAATTAAATGTCCAACAAAATGGGAGAAAATTGCCATGCATAAGCTCAATCTTAACCTAGAGCTATAGCAGAAAACCATTGACATTCTAAGGTGTTCTGAGGACGAATACATCAATCAAAAGGTTAAATGTACTTACCAGTGTGATCTGTTTGAAACTGAAAGTCAAACTGTTAGATCTGTTCATATGCTTTTCTTATTGAGACATCGTCACAAAATGAAACGAGAAAACAATAAATGATCTAGACGAAACAATAGGATTAAATTGCAGCGATGGAGCCTTACATTAGAGAAAGATATTTGTTTAAACGCGATGAAATCTTTAAGGGCTAAAGGACTTAGCTTAGAGACAAAGATTTGGGATCCATTTGAGAAGAACGTGGAATGGTAAGAGATTAACCGGAAAGAGATATGAAGAAGATGGATTAGCTTAGAGTTATTAGATCTCAATTTTAGGTTAAAAGGCAAAAAAATGGTGAATGGTAGGGTGGATTTGACAGCACACAAGCTGTCAATTTAGGGCATCACATATTTTTAATTTTATTTTGTTTAGCTTTGCAGGCTAGTGACTCTATTTTGAGGGCTTATTTGAAACTAATATAATTTTAGCCGAAGAAGAAATTATTACATGAATTCGCCGGGACGTCGAATTTCAGATGGAGAAGGTATTGTTACAAACTGTAACTACAAATGATCCGACGAATATTATGAAGCCACGCGGGAGGAATGCAGAATATGCACGTAAAGAAGAAGATCATAATCATTAATGAATAGACAACATACTAATAATTGTGTCCGCACTCTTTAATAAGTGGCGTCTCATGAAATTTAATGTTATCCAAAAAAATTGCACATGAATTAACATTAACCATCAAGAGAATTTAGTTTGTAATATTATCTTTACCCATTATATAAAGTAGAATATAAGATAAAAAAAAATAAACAAGAAGATTGTGACGTGGCACAATTAAATTATGCCACCTTATTTTTTTATTCACTTATATTTAAATTTTAAAATTTTTTTATTATTGTTAAAATTTGATAAATTATAATCAATCAAATAAAGAAAAGAAGGAGGAATATTAGTTTTTTAAATTTTTTTTTAATGTTAAGTAGATAAGATAAAATGACATATTGTTTTGATGATATTTTATTTCTAGAATTCATGTTACAAATACTATTATATTTAAATCGATAAAAAATATATGTATCAATATTAGGCTTTGAGGGCACCAAGTTTTGTGCTCGCCTCAGGCCTAGAAATCTCAGGTACGACACTGGGTGGGGGTTTAATTGTTAAATAAATTGTGCAATTGGCATTGGAGTCATCAGACGTGTGGGGTTGAAACTTGAAAGTAGTAGTTATCAGGTTCGATCCTTGGAAGACACTCCTTTTTTGTTACTTGTTTTATTCTAAAATGTCACACAAACTAAAATGCAATTTTTCAAGTTCTAAACCAACAGTTAAGTTAAAAAAACAACAACTCTCTTCAGATTTACAACAAGCCTTTTCAACTAACTATAATGCAGAATAGCAAAGGTTTTCATACAAACTAAAATATCATGGACCCTCATCGTACTCACGAGTTATAGCTCAGTCAGATACATTTGAATCACTATGAGCTAACATAAGTATATACTGGATTGAGATTTAAACCTGCAACAGTCCAATATCATAAAAAAAAACTCATGAAATCATCTCATACATCTGTTTTAAACTAACATGTTTATCATCATACATACAAACAAAGATGGGGTTATCATTCATGACTATTTATTAGATGAATCAGAAAATTTATTAATCTTTTTTATCTCATTTCAGAAAAAACAGCAAGAAGATGAGGATTCTCTTACATTATAAATTGAGGAAACAAAATCAGAGACTTACAAGATGCCTTTCTAACTATCCGAGAGCAAAAACGCCTAATCTCTACTTGAGTTATCCTTTTTTTGGATCTTCCTTCCCCAATAAGGCAGACGGAAGAAAATGCTAAGTTTGTTCCAATTGTCTCCCCGCGTTTCATGATATATCTTGGTTCTCTTGCTCAAATCCGCACTAAGAATTATGTCTTTTAGGTCTCGTGCTTGCTCGTAACTTTCTTGCCCCGTTAACAATCTAGGGGGATCTTTATAATCAGTTCGACCATCAAACGACTCTTTAACCCTTCTGTATTTGTGCTTCGGTGGAAGGAAGCGTCTATGACCCAAGTAACATTGTTTGAACCATAAACCAATCAAAGAGATATTGTGTCGTTGTTACAACAAGGACAAGCGAATTTACCTTTCGTACTCCAGTCTGATAAATTCGCGTAGGCGGGAAAGTCGTTAATGGTCCACAACAACGCCGCTCCATTTGTACCTCATGATTATATCATGTTCTTCTTTAATCCTGAAGATCCATTTGTTATGAAGTGTTTTCTTACCCTTTGGTACTTTCGTGAGCTCCCAAGTCTGATTCAACATTAAAGAGTCCATCTCATCTTTCATAGCAAACTCCCACTTAATCGATTCATCAAATTGTATTGCTTCCTCATAACATTCAGGTTCACATCTATCTGTCAATAAGATATAGTTCAGAGATGTAGACCACCTCTCAACTGGTTTTCGATTTCTTGATGATCTTCTCAATTGTATAACTGGTGTTTACTGATTTACCTCTGGGGCCACGTTCTCCACGATTTCATATTCAACAACACATTGTTCTTCTTCGACAATCGGTATATATTCAGCTGAAAATTCTCTCAAATCGACTATACCAGTCTCTTCCAACTTGGAATCACCATCTGATGTCTTCCCAACACAATCTTTGTAGAGAACCTGTTCATTGAAGATAACATTTCTGCTATGAATGATCTTCCTATTTTGATTATTCCAGAAACGATAACCAAACTCGATATCACCATAATCAATGAAAAACATTTATTAGACTTTGGATCAAGCTTTCTCCTATCACATTCATTAATATGAACTTATGATAAATAATTGAACACTTTCAAATAAGAAAGTGTTAGGATCGGGGACGCCCTTGGAGGACCGGGGTGTTTTCCGGTTTCGGGTAAGAGTGGCCGCTTACAACACACACACAACACTTTGGTGATAGTCCGGTTAGAGACTAAAACCGCTCTTAACACTACACAAACCGTTACAAACTTCTTGAACCGAGTTCAAGTGCGGAAGTAGTTTGTTTCGGCTTGAAGCAACACACAAGACTTTGGATGATATTTGTAAGTGATCGGCTAGAGAAGATAGATGGACCGGTTTGGTTAAGGATTATGTTTAGGTTGGTAATAGTTCGGTTTTTAGAGTGAGTAAGCTGGAAATAAAGAAAATAACACGAGACAAGATTTTTTATGGATGTTCGGAGCAAACCCTCCTACGTCACCCCTTCTTCTCAAGTTATGAGAAGGATCTCCACTAACTCTTTAGAGTTACAATTACACTTCCGGTCGAGCCCAACTTCGCTACTCGCCGGTTACACCAAACTCACTCTTTGATGTAATACAACAACTCAACACAACAACACACAAAAAAGCTTCCGGTTTTAGGCAAACCGGTTTTTGGAATATATGACTTTATCTCTCTAACTTAATAATTTTCTTAAAAAGATGTGATTGATATTTTTTGCTTGATCTCTGCTGCGATAAATGAAGACGTCTCGTCTTCCTTTTATAGCTGAGAGGACACAACGGTCATATTTTCTCTCTCCTGGTAATGATCAAGAGGCTTGCACGCCTTCCCTCTTGGACAGATCAATTTGGACACATGGCAGACATGCGCTTAGCCGGTTTGCATGTTGGACACATGGCAGACATGCTCTTAGCCGGCCGCCTGCCTGACAGCTACCTGCTGCCTGAAGATTGCTTCTAGATTTGGACAAGCATGCTTGACAGCTACCTGCTGCCTGGAGATTGCTTCTGGATTTGGATTACTCATTTAATAACCGGAGCTTGACAACATTTAATCATGACTGAGCGGCTGCAGTTAATCAACCGGAACATTTATGACTGAGCGGCTGCAGTTAATCAACCGGAACATTTATGACTGAGCGGCTGCAGTTAATCAACCGGAGCATTTATGACTGAGCGGCTGCAGTTAATCAACCGGAGTATTTATGACTGGGCGGTTGCACTTAATCAACCGGAGCATTTATGACTGGGCGGTTGCACTTAATCAACTGGAGCATTTATGACTGGGCGGTTGCACTTAATCAACTGGAGCATTTATGACTGGGCGGTTGCACTTAATCAACCGGAACATTTATGACTGAGCGGCTGCAGTTAATCAATCCGGTTTGACTAAACTTTTTGGACGAACCGGTTGCTTTTACTGCAAACCGAAGTCAAGCAACCGGAACGGTATATATATTTCCAACAGAATGGATTTTGCTCAATTTCCCTGAAACAGCAAAACTTTAAATATTATTTGCAGCCAGTGGGATTTGATCCCTAGTCACATGTGTGACAGGCAGAGGCGTTTACCACTACGCTACAACAACTTCTTGTTATATTTAAACCAATTAATATACTTGATATAACTTAGCGATTTAACATATATTTTTCATAAGTTATAACAATTATTTTCTAACCGGTTTAAAATTAATCTACTTAATTTTTCTATCAATTTCTCCCTTTTTGATTATTTAGAATAAATATTCAAAACTTGTAATGTGTGGCCGGTTTTGAGAAAATTAACTTACTTAATTTTTCTATCAATTTCTCCCTTTTTGATTATTTAGAATAAATATTCAAAACTTGTAATGTGTGGCCGGTTTTTAAAAATCTTATATTTGTTTGGCCGGTTTTAAAGAGCTTACACTTATTTGGCCGGTTTTTGAAGAACTTACACTTGTTTGGCCGGTTTTAAAGAGCTTACACTTGTTTGGCCGGTTTTAAAGAGCTTACACTTGTTTGGCCGGTTTTAAAGAGCTTACACTTGTTTGGCCGGTTTTTGGAAAAACGGTTTCGTTTAAGAATTTTTTTTTTTTTTTAAACAAATTTCCTTCAAATTCTGTAATCTAACAATTCTAAAATATTTCTAAGGGAAGAAAACTTAGACTCGAGAAGTGGCTTTGTGAGGATGTTAGCCACTTCATGCTTGTTCCCTTCAAATGATGTGTTCGTCAGCAGCCGGCTGTCCGGATGCCATGCTATCTCTTCCAAGCTTCTGTCTTGATTTACCTGCATTCATAGACAATAAAGAATCTGGTCCCCATTTTTCTTTGGGTCCGTGGCTTATTAATCCCTTAGGAATCCAGACTTTAATAAGTCGGATAACTTTCCCGGTTATGGTTCTAATTACTTTTCCGGTGCTTGGCTTGACATCTTTCTGTTGTCCTAAGAGTGCCTTATTTTGTGGGTGTGTATCGGTTTGTTTACCTGCTGGCCGGTTGGCTTTCCTTCTCTCAGGATGAAGCCATTTTTCCGAGTCAGTTGGACTTACATATTTTATTTCTTTTTCCGGTTTTAGATCACATTCTGCCTCGTTTTCAGTTGATGAACTTTTGACAAATCTTATGAAAGGAAGATTGTCTTTTGTGAGTTTCATCCCGTTGGAATGCTTGTGAGTGGCGGATTTGTTATAACCAATACCAAATTTACATTTGGGATGTCTTTGGTAATTAGACATCTGGCTTACCGCTTCACTAGATCTTTTCCAAGAAGCCGTGACATATTTGATTCTCTCATTTTCTTCGGTTAACGATTGGACTGTCTCCTTGAGCTTCTCATTCTCTAAGGATAGTCCAACCGGTTCGTAAGTCTCGGTTCCGCTTGGCTCACCCGCGGTACCACTTGACTTTCCGGTTTCATATTTTGTTTGGGTCGGTATTAAAACAGCCAATTTTTTGAACTCATCGACCATGTCATTGAGTGCAATAACTAAGTCTTCTTTAGTAAATTCTTCAGAAGAGAAATCAAATACCTCAGATTCTTTCTCCGCCATGAAGCATCCATCAACTTTATCATCGCCGTCGCTGGATGATGAGTCGTCCGAATCGCTATCGGCCCATTTGCTATTGATTTCATAAGCTATCAGAGCCTTATGATCTTTCCGGTTCTCCTTTATTTGGTCGCTACCCTCACATAGTTGGATCAACTTCTCCCAAATTTCTTTAGCAGAGGAGCACAGCTTGATCTTACTAAACATATTTCTGTCCAAAGACTTGAACAAAATGTTTTTGGCAACATTATCCAAGTTATTCATCTTCTTATCTTCCGTCGTCCATTTGTATCTTGGCTTATCAATCTTTATCGGACCATCGGTAATAACATACCACATGTCGTCGTCTTGTGAGGCCAAATGCACTTCCATCCGTATCTTCCAATCAACATATTCTTCGATGCAGAACATGGGGGGCTCGTTGATGAAAGACATGATGGTATTCGGTTGCTTGAGTGTTAAGATCCTCGCTCTGATACCACTTGTTAGGATCGGGGACGCCCTTGGAGGACCGGGGTGTTTTCCGGTTTCGGGTAAGAGTGGCCGCTTACAACACACACACAACACTTTGGTGATAGTCCGGTTAGAGACTAAAACCGCTCTTAACACTACACAAACCGTTACAAACTTCTTGAACCGAGTTCAAGTGCGGAAGTAGTTTGTTTCGGCTTGAAGCAACACACAAGACTTTGGATGATATTTGTAAGTGATCGGCTAGAGAAGATAGATGGACCGGTTTGGTTAAGGATTATGTTTAGGTTGGTAATAGTTCGGTTTTTAGAGTGAGTAAGCTGGAAATAAAGAAAATAACACGAGACAAGATTTTTTATGGATGTTCGGAGCAAACCCTCCTACGTCACCCCTTCTTCTCAAGTTATGAGAAGGATCTCCACTAACTCTTTAGAGTTACAATTACACTTCCGGTCGAGCCCAACTTCGCTACTCGCCGGTTACACCAAACTCACTCTTTGATGTAATACAACAACTCAACACAACAACACACAAAAAAGCTTCCGGTTTTAGGCAAACCGGTTTTTGGAATATATGACTTTATCTCTCTAACTTAATAATTTTCTTAAAAAGATGTGATTGATATTTTTTGCTTGATCTCTGCTGCGATAAATGAAGACGTCTCGTCTTCCTTTTATAGCTGAGAGGACACAACGGTCATATTTTCTCTCTCCTGGTAATGATCAAGAGGCTTGCACGCCTTCCCTCTTGGACAGATCAATTTGGACACATGGCAGACATGCGCTTAGCCGGTTTGCATGTTGGACACATGGCAGACATGCTCTTAGCCGGCCGCCTGCCTGACAGCTACCTGCTGCCTGAAGATTGCTTCTGGATTTGGACAAGCATGCTTGACAGCTACCTGCTGCCTGGAGATTGCTTCTGGATTTGGATTACTCATTTAATAACCGGAGCTTGACAACATTTAATCATGACTGAGCGGCTGTAGTTAATCAACCGGAACATTTATGACTGAGCGGCTGCAGTTAATCAACCGGAACATTTATGACTGAGCGGCTGCAGTTAATCAACCGGAACATTTATGACTGAGCGGCTGCAGTTAATCAACCGGAGCATTTATGACTGAGCGGCTGCAGTTAATCAACCGGAGCATTTATGACTGGGCGGTTGCACTTAATCAACCGGAGCATTTATGACTGGGCGGTTGCACTTAATCAACTGGAGCATTTATGACTGGGCGGTTGCACTTAATCAACTGGAGCATTTATGACTGGGCGGTTGCACTTAATCAACCGGAACATTTATGACTGAGCGGCTGCAGTTAATCAATCCGGTTTGACTAAACTTTTTGGACGAACCGGTTGCTTTTACTGCAAACCGAAGTCAAGCAACCGGAACGGTATATATATTTCCAACAGAATGGATTTTGCTCAATTTCCCTGAAACAGCAAAACTTTAAATATTATTTGCAGCCGGCAGAGGCGTTTACCACTACGCTACAACAACTTCTTGTTATATTTAAACCAATTAATATACTTGATATAACTTAGCGATTTAACATATATTTTTCATAAGTTATAACAATTATTTTCTAACCGGTTTAAAATTAATCTACTTAATTTTTCTATCAATTTCTCCCTTTTTGATTATTTAGAATAAATATTCAAAACTTGTAATGTGTGGCCGGTTTTGAGAAAATTAACTTACTTAATTTTTCTATCAGAAAGGTTTACCTTTTTATTGCTCCAAGCTTTTCAGGAATTCTGAATTCAAGAGGAACAGATGGTCCCCTATTTATCAAATAGGCAGCAGTATTAATAGTTTCTGCCCAGAGGGTTTTAGGCAACCCTGCATGCAATCTCATGCTTCTAGCACGCTCGTTCAATGTTCGATTCATTCGTTCAACTACTCCATTCTTTTGAGGTGTTCGGGGAACAGTATTCACCATACTAATCCCATTCACAACACAACACTTTTTGAAATCTGAATTGATATATTCACCTCCGTTGTCGGATCTCAAGCACTTAACTTTCTGATTTTTTTCATTTTCAACCAAATCCTTCCATTTCTTGAACATAGTAAATACTTCAGACTTGTGCTTCATAAAATATACTCGTACCTTTCTTGTCGAATCATCTATAAACGTCACATAATATTGTGATCCGCCAATAGAAAAAACAGGTGCATGTCCCCACACATCAGTGTGTACCAACTCTAGTCTTTCTTTTTTGAGCTCCTTCCCAATATTTAAGAAACTCACTCGTTTCTGTTTTCCAAGAATGCAGTTTTTACATAACTGATTTTCAACAGACTTCAGTTCTGGAATCTGTCCATTATTCAAAAGAATTTTCATCCCTTTTTCGCTCATATGGCCCAACCTGCAATGTCGCAACTCATTATAGAAGATTCGATTGTTGGTACCTGCTCTCTATTTAAAGTTCCTCAAGGACAACAGATGAATCATTGAACTACCAGTCGATCAGATACTTGATACATTACAATCTCACGAATTTCTTTCTTGCTTTACTATGCGTACATCAAGAGAGAGATATAATCAAAGTATTGTCTAGCTACGTGATATTCTTCAATATATTATAAGTTGAACAGAGTCTGTTCTGTTCAACAGTGAGCTAGTCGTGCAACTGTATTTGATTCTAAGAAAAATATAGTGAATCCTTCCAGTGGTTGGAAGAAGGGGTGACGTATGAGAGTTTTGCTCCAAACATCCAGAAACAACTCTTTGTGTCATTTACATTCAGTCATCTTCTCATTTTTTGGTTCTTAACTTCAAACCTGCGCAAACGTTTCCGTACTTGAATCGTTCAAGAGTTTGCAAGGGTTTGTGAAGAATAGAAAGTGATTTAAATCCCTAATAGGATTTCTATCAAACCCTTTTTGTACGAAGTTGCCATCAATCGCTAAACCCCGTCTCTATTGATTACACCGATCATATCACTCTCGGTTGTAATAGCAAAGGGCCTGAAATTATCAAGAAGATATGCAGACAAAGAAATACAAATGCAAGGTACGAAACCTTGACAATATGCATCTGAAAATTAATTACCATATTTAGCCACATTTCCCTAATTCTTACACAGAATATCATGTTTAACACTAAATAGAGTCATGTTAAGTGTTTCCTAGTAATATATATATATATATATATATATATGCACAAAATTTTTGTTTAGATGTCCATGTTTCAACAAGATCGTGCTTCATGAAACAAACATCTTTTATCAAATATACTGAAAATATAATTGAGTTTGAGTTCTCTGGTACCTCGGACTTTGATGTGTTTTCGAGAAAAAGATGAATAATTAAGATGATTAAATATATTGCTCCAACTTTTAATTAATTTAGAACTCCAACTCTTATTTATTAAACTTAACTATTAAGCTTGATCAAAGAAAATCGTTCCATGAAACTCTATATTAAAGGAAAAACCACTTTCATTTTAATATATATTTTTTATAAAAAAATATTCTATTTTAATTTACATAAATCAATTTATAACATATTAGGAGAAAAAAATGGAAAGAATTTAGATTTATAATTTAAAATATTTTCAATTAAAAATATAAAAAAAATTAAACTAATATGACTTATTAAATTTATGATAATTTATCAATTTATAATAATAATAATAATAATAATAAAATAAATTAAATACATAATAATCTCTTAAAAATAACTAACTAATAAAAAGCAAATAATTTAATTGGTTTGGACTATTATTATTTTTTCTTTTCAATATGTTGTTGTTTTTATTTTACGTTCAAATATTTTACTTTTTATTTAAAAATATTTCATTTTATATATATTTTTCTATTAATTTTTATTATTTAATATTACTTTAATAGTGAAATTATTCATTTTAATTCATTAAAATATTAATATAATTTTACTTAATGTTTAGTATAGATGACAAATAAAATTGGGTATTTATTTGTCGAGAATAAATAAGGGTGTGTTTGATAATTTTGGAATAGACATTGGAATTGGAATTGGAGGGTCCAATTCCAATTCTTATGTTTGTTAGACACTTTAATATTAAGAATTGGAATTGAAATTAGAATTCTAATGGAATTCAATATAGTGTAATTTGATAGTTCTTAATTCCTATATTTTTAGATCGGAATTGTAATTCCAAATTAATATGTTTTTAATGTTTTTTTACATTATAACATGTCTTCACATATTAAATACGTTTAACACGTTTTTTACACGTTTAACATATTTTCATATTTTGGCACGTTTAACACATTTAACACGTTATTTTACGTCATTGACACGTTTAACACGTTTTTGACACGTTTAACATGATTTTCACGTTTTTAACATGTTTAACACGTTTTTGGCACGTTTAGCACGTTTTTGACACGTTTAACACGATTTGACACATTTAACATGTTTTTCACGTCCTTAACACGTTTAAGACGTTTTTGACACATTTAACATGTTTCTCACGTCCTTGACACGTTTAACACGTCCTTGACACGTTTAACACGTTCAACATGATTTTCACGTTTTTAACACTTTTAACACGTTTTTGACACGTTTAACACGTTTTTGGCACGTTTAACACGTTTAACACATTTTGACACACATTTAACACGTTTTTCACGTCCTTGAAATGTTTAACACGTTTTTGACACGTTTAACATGATTTTCACGTTTTTAACACATTTTTGAAACATTTAACACGTTTTTCACGTCCTTGAAACGTTTAACACGTTTTTCACGTCATTGACACATTTAACACGTCCTTGACACATTTAACACGTTTAACATTATTTCACGTTTTTAACACGTTTAACACGTTTTTGACACGTTTAACACGTTTTTGGCACGTTTAACACGTTTTGACACGTTTAACATGTTTTAACACATTTAACAGATTTTTCACGTCCTTGACACGTTTAACACGTTTTTGACATATTTAACACATTTTTCATGTCCTTGACACGTTTAACACTTCCTTAACAAATTTAACACGTTTTTGACACATTTAACACGCTTTTGGCACGTTTAACACGTTTTTGACACGTTTAACATGTTTTGACAAACCAAACACGTTTTTCACGTCCTTGACACGTTTAACACCTTTTTGATACGTATAACACATTTTTCACGTCCTTGACACGTTTAACACGTCCTTGACACGTTTAACACGTTTAACATGATTTTCACGTTTTTAAAACATGTTTTTGACACGTTTTTGGCACGTTTAACACATTTTTGACACGTTTAACACAATTTGACATATTTAACAGGTTTTTCACGTCCTTGACGCATTTAATACGTTTTTGACACATTTAACACGTTTTTGACACGTTTAACATGATTTTCACGTTTTTAACACGTTTTTAACACGTTTAACACGTTTTTTACATTTTGGCATATTTTGCACGTTTTGGCACATTTAACAAGTTTTTCAATTTTTTTACACGTTTATCACGTTTTTACGTTTTTGACATTTTTAACACATTTGTTTACGTTTTTGACACATTTAACACATTTTTTTACGATATTGACACATTTACCTCATTTTGACACGTTTAACACGTTTTCACATTTTTGACCATTAAACACGTTTCTTTACGTTTTTGACACGTTTAACACGTTTTCACGTTTTTGACACCTTAAACACATTTTTTTACGTTTTTGACACATTTACTTCTTGTTTAACACATTTTTCACGTTTGGCACGTTTAACAAGTTTTTCACATGTTTGGAACGTTTAACACGTTTTTGACACGTTTTTATGTTTTAACACGTTTAAAATATTTTTAACATATTAAACACGTTTAACACGTTGTTGACACGTTTCACATGTTTTTTTTAAGTGTTTGAAACGTTTGACTCATTTTTAACACATTTAAAACGTTTTTAACACATTTAACACGTTTTTCACGTTTTGGCACGTATAACAAATGTCACTTATTTGGAACGTTTAACACATTTTTGATACGTTTAACACGTTTTTTCATTTTTGACATGTTAAACATGTTTTAAAACCTATCAAAACGTGTGAAAAACATGTTAAACGTATTAAAAATGTCAAAAACGTGTTAAATGTACCAAAAACATGAAAAACGTGTTAAAAACGTGACAAATGTGTGAAAAACGTGAAAACATGTGAAAACGTGTGAAAACGTGAAAAACATGTTAAAACATGTGAAAAACGTGAAAAACGTGTAAAAACGTGTTAAACTTGCCAAAACGTGAAAACATGTTAAACGTGTCAAAAATGAGAAAAACGTGTTAAACATGCCAAAAATGTGTTTAACGTGCCAAAACGTGAAAAACATGTTAAACGTGTGAAAAACGTGTTAAACGTGTGAAAACGTGTTAAATGTGCCAAAACATGTTAAACGTGTCAAAAATGTGTAAAACGTATTAGACATGCGAAAAACGTGTTAAACGTGTGAAAAACGTTAAAAAAATGTTAAACGTGTGAAAACGTATTAAACATGTTAAAAACGTGCCAAAAACGTGAAAAACGTGTTAAACTTGTTAAAATGTGTGAAGACGTGAAAAATGTGAAAACGTGTGAAAAACATGAAAACGTGTTAAACTTCTTAAAACGTGTGAAAATCTGTGGGAAACGTGGAAAACGTGAAAAACGTGTTAAACGTGTGAAAAACGTGTGAAAACATGTTACAACGTGTGGAAAACGTGTGAAAATCTTGAAAAATGTGTTAAAACATGTGAAAACGTGTGAAAAACGTGTGAAGATGTGAAAAACATGTTTATCGTGTGAAAAAACGTGTTAAACTTGTTAAAACGTGTGAAAAACATGTTAAACGTATTAAAAATGTCAAAAACGTGGAAAACATGTTAAACGTGTGAAAAATGTGTTTTAAATGTGAAAATGTGTTAAACATGTCAAAAACGTGTTTGAACGTGCCAAAAACGTGTAAAAATGTGTTAAGAATGTCAAAAACGTGTTAAACATCTCAAAAACGTATTAACCGTGCCAAAAACGTGAAAACATATTTAAAATTTTAATATTTTGAACCAATATTTTATTTTACAAACATAGGAATTAGAATTGAATTACAATTCTATCATTTTCTCAAACATAAGAATTAGAATTGAATTACAATTCTATAATTTTTCCAAACATAGGAATTGAATTATAATTCAATGTCAATTCTCATGAAAATGGAATTAGAATTCCAATGCCAATTCCAATTCAATGTAAACCTGCGGCGAAGCAACCGGAGTCCTGATTGAAGGTGATATTATAGATATTCAACGGAGGTGAGAGAGTAGTCGAGTTTGAGATAGGGCCAGGTATTGAAGCTTCAGAGGTAAAAGACGAAATTGTAGACGCCTCGTTGGAAAATTCTGATGAAACCAACTGTCGTTGAGATTCGGCGTCGGCGTCGGAGACCGGCTGCTGTGCGCCGTCCACATCTTTATCTGGGGCATGCGACATAGGAAGTTGTAAGGATGCTCTGGTTAGGGTTTGGAGAAGAGAAACAATGAGAGCTAAGCAGGGTTCTTCTAGTCATATCAGAGTAGGTTCAATTCTCTCGTATAGCGATTCGACGGATTTTGATTTTTTCTTTTCTTTTTTAATATTAAGACCATTTTTATTTGGCACTAACTAATTTGGGTCGTTTTATCAAATTGTTTTTTCTAAAACAAAAAAAAATTAAAAATATAACTTAATTTAAAATATTTATAAATTAAATTATATTGGTTAGAAATTAATGATCAAAATTAATAGATATAAAAGTATTTATAAAAAATAAATATAGTTTTGACTTCATATTTGTTTAACATATTTTATAATTTTAATAATTCTCGTTTAATTAATTTTAATATAAGATAATAATTTTTTCATATATAATTTAATCACGAAAATATATTGACATAAATTAAATATAATATTTATTTATTGTGCAAATAAAATGAAATTATAATGTTTCTTCTAATCAAATCAAACACTACTAATGATAATATTAATTATTATTAGCATGTATTCCGTGCATTTGCACGAGTAATAATAAAATACTATTATAATGTTCAACATTCTCTCTTTTTATTTTATTTTATTTAGAATAATTATGATTTTTAATTAATTAATTCACCTTATATAATAAAATAAATATATATATATATATATGGAAAATGTTAAATATATTATGTTAATTTTTAATTAGCTTTGTTAGATTAGATTAAGTTAATTAGAAAATTAAGATAGTGTAAAGAGATATAAGACTTATCTTTTGTCATTTGTTAAATTAGAGAATTAGTTAGATTTTATTTAAGAAAGTTAGTTAGTTCAATAACAAATTAGAGACTTAGTTTTGTTAGCATAATTAGGTGTTAGTTTGATTTTATTTCAATTAAAAAATCTATTTTGTAGGGATAATGTGAAATAAAAAACAAGGCAAGATAATTTTCAAGAATGTCAAGATCAAGGATCAAGATATTTTGTAATAGTTTTTATTTATTCTGTTCATATAACTTTATAAAAAAATTTAAGTTAATTATTTTTCTCTCAATGCATACATAATTGTATTTATTTTTGAATTCTCTTAAAAATGAATCCTTATTAGTAAACAATAAATAAATGTAATGTTGTCTGTACTTATTTGATGTTAATTAGTTATATCATGTTTATTTATTTATTTATTTATTTATTTATTTATACATAAACACAGTTCATGGTTAAAAAATAATTATAAAATTTTATAATATGTAGATATATAAAATGAGTTCTAGCAATGGAAAGTTTTAAAAATTACATTTTCTTTTTATTTATGATAAATGTCAACTTGTCAATAAATTATCATCTTGATTAATTAAAAAAATAGGGCCCAATAATAATTTAATTGTGCCACGTAATCTTCTTGTTTGTTGATCTTCTTTATTTAATCTTCTTCTTCTTCGTCATCTTCAACTTCATCTTCTTTCTTTCTCTCTTCATATCAGTTTCAGACAGACAGACAGAAAGACAGGAGGTACTCCTATGTATGGCCCATACCATGCTGCTAAATTTCTTGAGATTTAATTGCTGCGCGCACACACACACTCATATATCCTTGTCAAAAAATCAAGGATTCTCTAATGGCCGATGATAAGGTAATTAGTACTTTTAAAAAATGAGATTCGAGTGTTTTTTGTTTGTTTCTGATCAATCAAAGGTTTTGTGGAAACAGAAATCAACTTCTTTAGATCTTGGGATTAAACAATGAATGTCATTCATTTCTTGTTTCTTTATTTTTTATTTTTCTTTCTTTTTTGATTATTATTATGTTAATCGGTCTCCATTGATTCCGCAGAAGAAGTTATGCCCGATATGCTATGGCAATATAAAACCTCGAAATATGGCAATTATTAAAGATTGCGGTCACTGTTTTTGGTGAGTTAGTCTTTTATTTTTCTTGCAAATTAATATATATAATTCGTGTGTGTGCTTTTCAGCGTCACCTGTATACTTCGTTGGGCTTCTTATAAGGATACTCCTACCTGTCCTATGTGTAAAATTCAATTTAGTTTTCTTAATGTCTACCGTTCTGTTGATGGAAGGTACGAGTATGATCCAAAACCATTATTCATTCACATGTACGTACATGTGAGCATTGCTGTAAATTAATATATCTAAATGATTTTTTTTTTTTGTATAGTTTTAAAGAAGAAATGTTTGAGGAAAGGCTTTGTCTTCTTCTTAGAGCTTTGTGGATAAAGCCTCTAAAAATGGTGCAAGAAAATCAGACAGAAGACAATCGATATTACTTCAATTCCAGCACTTACGAGGAGGACGCCGACCATGAAGAAGAAGATGAAGATGAAGATGAAGATTATTATTTTGACGACTACTATCTTGACGATGCTTATGCATACGGTTATTCATCTAACTTGATAAATCGAGAACGCAGATATATAAGTAAATACAAGGGTTATGTTACCACAGGTAGAGTTAAACGCGACTGAATCTGAAACCATGCACCCAGACGCAAGAACTCTATAAATAGTCGAAAACTTGTCTTAATATTCTTTATAGTTTTGTTTTGTTTTCATTGTTGGTCACACATATCACTGGTTCGTTCGAAGCAAGAACTCTGTAGTCGAAAACTTATGATCTTAATATTCATTACAGTTTTGTTTTCTAATTTGTTGGTCCTCTTGTGTTATTTTGTTAGTTGGTCATACTTATTTTTTCCTAGTTCAATGATGATGATCATGATTCTTCGATTAATAGGGGATTGACTTCCCGACCGATCAGAGTACCAATATCCTTGGCCCTAAGCCCGGAACCAGCTAGCTAACCCGACGACCACCGATTTCAGAGGGTGGATTTATAAGGCTTTGTTTGTACCTTGCATGTCTGTCTCTCTGTTTAGTTTTGTCTTGTCTTTAAATAATTTATTCATCCTAATTAAAAAATTATATCCCTAAACTCTAGTTTGAAAATTTGATTCAAATTTATATTGAAATTCTGTGTGTGAGTGAGTTTGTATAATTCAATTTTATAGTCTTGAATCGTTTTTATATTCTTCATGTTGGAACAATATTTTATTCATAAGTCCATCAGTTTAATTTTAACTTTACATTTTTTCAACGACAACCACAGAAACGAACATTTTCCGCTGTTAAAATGTAAAAATGTTTATCGTAATAAGACTTTCTCACAGATTCATGATCGTCTACATTTCAGAGAGAATTTACTTCAAGTACATACTCAAATTCTATTGGTAAAAATAGTTCTCTCAACATAAATTAATTAGTAAATCCAGGATAAATTTTCATTATTAAAATAGTATAAGGACTATATTTCTTTCTATATGTTAACAAAGTAGTAGCTACTACTTTTTAATTGCACCATATCTAATTCTCAAATCCCTAAGAGTTTGCTTGATGAAGGGGAATTAGAATTGGCATTGGCAATGGAATTCTAATTTCAATTCCATGAGAATTGACATTGAATTACAATTCAATTCTTATGTTTGAAAACATTATAGAATTGTAATTTAATTCCAATTCCTATGTTTGGGAAATTGATAGAATTGTAATTCAATTCCAATTTCTATGTTTGTAAAATAAAATATCGGTTCAAAATGTTAACTTCTTAAATATGTTTTCACGTTTTTGGCACGTTTAATACGTTTTTGACATGTTTAACACATTTTTGACATGTTTAACACGTTTTTGACATGCTTAACACGTTTAACACGTTTTTGGCACGTTTAAACACGTTTTTGACATATTTAACACGTTTCACACTTAAAACACATTTTCACACGTTTAACATGTTTTTCACGTTTTTGGTATGTTTAACATGTTTTTCCACACGTTTTGACAAGTTCAACACGTTTTTCACGTTTTTGGCACGTTTTTGACATGTTTAACACGTTTTTCACACATTTAACATGCTTTTCACGTTTTTTGCACGTTAAACACGTTTTTGGCATGTTTAACACGTTTAACTCATTTTGACACGTTTAACACGTTTTTCACGTTTTGGCATGTTTTTCATATTTAACACGTTTTTCACTCGTTTTAAATATTTTTGGCACATTTAACACGTTTTTGACATTTTTAATACGTTTAACATGTTTTTCATATATTTTGATAAGATTAACACGTTTTTGACATTTTTAACACATTTAACATGTTTTTGGCACGTTTTACATATTTTTGGCACGTTTTACATATTTTTGGCATGTTTAACACTTTTTAACATGTTTAACACGTTTTTTGTAAGTTTCACACATTTTGACAAGTTTAACATATTTTTGGCACGTTTAACACGTTTTTGGCATGTTTAACACATTTTAAACATGTCACAAGTATGTTAAACGGGCCAAAATGTATTAAACATGTCAAAATGTGGTAAATGTGCCAAAATTTATCAAACGTGTTAAACATGCCGAAATGTGTTAAACATACCAAAACGTGTTAAACGTGCCAAAAACGTAAAAACGTGTTAAACGTGTCAAAAACGTGTTTAACCTGCCAAAACCATGATAAACGTGTTTAATGTGTTAAAAACGTGTTAAACGTGTCAAAAACGTAAAAATGTGTTAAACGTATCAAAAATATGTTAAACATGCCAAATAAGTGAAAAACTTGTTCAACGTTTCAAAATGTGAAAAACGTGTTAAATGTGTTAAAAATGTGTCAAATGTGTCAAAAACGTAAAAAACATGTGAAATGTGTCAACAACGTGTTAAACGTGTTTAATGTGTTAAGAACATTTTAAACGTGTTAAAAACATGAAAATGTGTCAAAAACGTGTTAAACGACCCAAATATGTGAAAAACTTGTTAAACGTGCCAAAACGTGAAAAACGTAAAAAACGTGTTAAACGTGTCAAAAATGTGTTAAACGTGATAAACGTGTCAAAAACGTCTTAAACATGTCAAAAACATGATAAACGTATTTAATGTGTTAAAAACGTGTTTAATGTGTAAAAAATGTGAAAACGTGTTAAACGTGTCAAAAACGTGTATAACGTGCCAAAATGTGCAAAATGTGCCAAAATGTGAAAAACGTGCTAAGCGTGTCAAAAACGTATTAAACGTGTTAAACATGTTAAAAATGTGAAAATCGTGTTTAATGTGTCAAAAACGTGTTAAACGTGTCAAGGATGTGAAAAATGTGTTAAATATGATAAAAATGTGTTCAACGTGTCAAAAACGCGTTCAACGTGTCAAAAACGTGTTAAACGTGTTAAAAACATAAAATCATGTTAAACGTGTCAATAACGTAAAAACGTGTTAAATGTGTCAAAAACGTGTTAAACGTGCCAAAAACGCGTTAAACGTGCAAAAACGTGTTAAACGTGCCAAAACATGAAAACGTGTAAAATACTTGAAAAACATGTTAATTTGGAATTACAATTCCGACCTAAAAAGATTGAAATTGAGAACTCTCAAATTACACTATATTTAATTCAATTGGAATTCTAATTTCAATTCCAATTCCTAATATTAAAGTGTCTAACAAACATAAGAATTGGAATTGGACCATCCAATTCCAATTCCAATGCCAATTTCAGGGTTATCAAACACACCCTAAATGTTTTCCTCACAAGCTTATATCATATCAGTTCAAGATTTTGAGAGCACAAGAAGAGAAGAAGTGTCGCCTTCTATACGTCATGAATGCTTGAAAGAGCATTTGGAGGGCCTTGAAGAAACGTCGCTACAATAGAAAATTGATGTTCTTGAGTTTCCAAGATCGGATGATAGGGGATCCTAATTTCTAACTAAATGAAAGCCAATACCGGCTCTTTACTCACTTATTTTGAACCCAAGGTTAAAAATACAATATATAACAAGAAATACAAGAATCAAACCAATAAAATCAAGAATCATCGAGAACACCCAGACATATTTTTTAAAGGTCAATTATGAGAATTTTCTTAAATATTTAAGATCAAGTGCATTTTAATTACATATAAAAAGTGAAATGATTCTGGACTCAAATTCTTTATATACAATATCAAATGAGTGTAATAAATTTCAAATTTAAACCCTAAATATATGACCGAGAACATGCAACTTTTGTCCAATTTTTAAATAATTTCCGGTTAAATGTGTTTTATTTATGTTAAACTTGAAATGTTCTTGGGCTCAAATTCTTTAATGTTATATAATTGATATTATTTCATAAGAATTCCAGTTTTAAATTCGTTAGGATTGTTATGACCGAAAATGTGTAATTTTGGGAAATTTTTAAAGTCGTTTTAGTTTTTTTTTTATCTTTCTCCAATCATTTATTATTCATCATTAAATTTAAATTTTCCTGGACCCAAACAATTTAACACATTGATCCCAAACAATTTAAAGTTCAAATACGAATTCTTCAACACTTCTGCGAGTTCTGCCATAGACTCTCGCATTACGTTCCTGCCAAATGTAGTAAACTACTGCTCCAAAGTCGCACTTGAATACGTTTGTTGCGAATTTGTTTCATTTGACTTTGAGTAGTGTTGCTACTTTGATTTCTTTCAATTCCTTCAGGAAACTGATCAGCTCCAGGCTTTTAGAAAATCTGTCCCAAATTTCCAATGCTATACTATAGCTCCCAAACATGTGATCAATGGTTTCTTCACTTTCGTTGCGTAGAGGACAACTCACGTCCGGGATGCTCATATACTTGCTAATACGATCACAAGTGCTGAGTCTTTCCCAGAAGGCAAGCCATAGGATGAACTAGTGTCGATGAATGATCTTGGTTGACCATACAAGAGGAGCCCATTCTGTTAGGATTTGTATCTCCCAAATCCGACCTACTTGAAAACAATCTATAAAAAACACAAGAAAGAAGAACACAAGAATACACAGATTTATAGTGGTTCACTCAAATTGAGCTACATCCACTTCAGCCACCACCAGATTTCATTATGAAGAAGAAGAAGGAATACAGATTTTTTGCCTCACACTTTATCTCTCTAGAATTCTGTCTTAACCATGTAAACCCTAATAATCACATATTTATAGGGTAAACATTAAGGTAATGAACTTAAATAACTTTGGTCAGACCTAAGCCCAAAACCAAAAAAAACCCAATAAACTCTAATTAACAATGTAGAGTTTATTATAAGTGTAGGCTCCATAACTCAACAATCTCTCACTTGGAGACTAACTTCATCATCTCTCGATCGGTAGTGGCTTTCCATCCAGTTTATTAACGAAGAAGACTAACTAAAGTTGCACACAACTTCAGTTTCTCATTTGTCACAGCTTACGTCAACATATCAGCTAGATTCTCACTCCAGGGAATCTTCTCAAGAGCTAATACTCCATCTTCAAAAGTTGACCGGATAAATTGATAACGAACCTGTATATGCTTCGTCATGCCATGATAAACAGGATACTTTGCTAAATGAATGGCACTCTGATTGTCGCATCGCAACACACTACCCTCGTAGTCTTGACCCAATTTTAGCAAAAAGAGTTGTAACCACATCATCTCCTTAGAAGCCACTGTCACAACAACATACTCTGCCTCATAACTAGAAAAAGCAACAATCTTCTACAATTTTGAAACCCAGCTGATTGCAGTACCTCCTAGAGTATAAATGTACCATGTTGTGCTCTTCCTACTATCAACATCACCACCATTGTCCGCATTAATATATCCTTCCAAACCTATATTAGACTTTCGAAAACACAAAGTGAGACCCATACTTCCTCTTAAGTATCGTAATATCCACTTTACTGCTTCTCAATGTTGTCTACCCGGATTGCTCATGAATCTGCTAACAACTCCCACTACATGTGCTATGTCTGGTCTTGTGCAAACCATCGCATACATTATACAACCAATGGAAGAGACATACAGAACAGTTTCCATGTAAATTTTCTCATCCTCTGTTGAAGGCGACTGATCTTTAGATAGTCTGAAGTGACTAGCTAAGGGGGTAGTAACTGGTTTTGCATCATACAAGTTAAACCTGCTAAGAACTTTCTTCACATATTCTTCTTGTAAAAGCTTGAGAACCTTTTCATCCCTGAAAATTCTCATCCCAATGATTTGTTTTGCAGAACCCAAATCCTTCATTGCAAACTTTTCAGCCAACTCTTTCTTGAGCTTGTTAATCTCATACAAACTTGCTCGAGCAATCAACATGTCATCAACATAGAGGAGCAGAATAATGTACAATTTATCAAATCTTTTAATATAGCAGCAATGTTCATCTTCACACCTTAGAAAATTGTTACTTTTCATGAAGCTATCGAACTTCTTGTACCATTGCCTTAGAGCCTGTTTCAAACCATACAGACTCTTCTAAATCTCACACACAAGCTCATCTTTTCCTTTGATTTCAAATCCTTCTGATTGTCGCATATAAATCTCTTCATCTAAATCAACATGAAGAAAATCAGTTTTGACATCCATTTGTTGAAGATGAAGGTCTTCTTACACAACCAAACTCAAAATAGTTCTGATTGTCATCAATTTAATTACTAGAGAGAAGATCTCATTGTCGTCAATACATTCTTTATGTTAAAATCTTTTCACAACCAATCTTGCCTTGTACCTCATGGTTTATCATGTTCTTCTTTAATCTTGAAGATCCATTTGTTGTGAAGTGCTTTCTTACCCTTTGGTAGCTCAGTGAGCTCCCAAATCTGATTCAACATCAAAGAGTCCATCTCATCTTTCATAGCAGACACCCACTTAATCGATTCATCAGATTGTATTGCTTCCTCATATATCTATCAACAAGATATAGTTTAGAGATGTAGACCACCTCTCAACTAGTTTTCGATTCCTTGATGATCTTCTCAATTGTATAATTGGTGTTTGCTGATTTACCTCTAGGGCCACGTTCTCCACGATTTCATCTTCAACAACACATTGTTCTTCTTCGACAATCGATATATATTAAGCTGGAAATTCTCTCAAATCGACTATACCAGTCTCTTCCAACTTAGAATCACCATCTGATGTCTTACCAACACAATCTTTGTAGAGAACCTGTTCATTGAAGATAACATTTCTTCTACGAGTGATCTTACGATTTTGATTATCCCAGAAACGATAACCAAACTCGATATCACCATAACCAATAAAATTTTTTTTATTAGACTTTGAATCAAGCTTTTTCCTATCACATTCATTAATATGGACATATGATAAACAACCAAACACTTTAAAATAAGAAAGGTTTACCTTTTTATTGCTCCAAGTTTTTCAGGAATTCTGAATTCAAGAGGAACACAGTGTCTCCTGTTTATCAAATAGGCAGCAATATTAATAGTTTCTACCCAGAGGGTTTTAGGCAACCCTGCATGCAATCTCATGCTTGTAGCACGCTCGTTCAATGTTCGATTCATTCGTTCAGTTACTCCATTCTCTTGAGGCGTTCGGGGAACAATGTTCACCATACTAATCCCCTTCACAGCACAACACTCTTTGAAATCTGAATTGATATATTCACCTCCATTGTCGGATCTCAAGCACTTAACTTTCTGATTTGTTTCATTTTCAACCAAATCCTTCCATTTCTTGAAAATAGCAAATACTTCAGACTTATGCTTCATAAAATATACCCATACCTTTCTTGTCGAATCATCTATAAACGTCACATAGTATTGTGATCCGCCAATAGAAGAAATAGGTGCAAGTCCCCACACATCAGTGTGTACCAACTCTAGTCATTCTTTCTTGAGCTCCTTCCCAATCTTTAAGAAACTCACCCGTTTCTGTTTTCCAAGAATGCAGTTTTCACATAACTGATGTTCAACAGACTTCAGTTCTGGAATCTGTCCATTATTCAAAAGAATTTTCATCCCTTTTTCGCTCATATGGCCCAACCTGCAATGCCACAGCTCATTATAGAAGATTCGATTGTTGGTACATGCTCTCTTTTTAAAGTTCCTCAAGGACAACGGATGAATCACTGAACTACCAGTCGATCAGATACTTGATACATTACAATCTCACGAGTTTCTTTCTTGTTTTACTATGTGTACATCAAGAGAGAGATATAATCAAAGTATTATCTAGCTACGTGATATTCTTCAATATATTGTAAGTTGAACAGAGTCTGTTCTGTTCAACAGTGAGCTAGTCGTGCAACTGTATTTGATTCTAAGAAAAATATAGTGAATCCTTCCGGTGGTTGGAAGAAGGGGTGACGTAGGAGAGTTTTTCTCCAAATATCCATAAACAACTCTTTTTGTCATTTACATTCAGTCATCTTCTCCTTCTTTGGTTTTTAGCTTCAAACCTGGGCAAACGTTTTCGTACTTGAATCGTTCAAGAGTTTGCAAGGGTTTGTGAAGAATAGAAAGTGATTTAAATCCCTAATAGGATTTATATCAAACCGTTTTTGTACGAAGTTGTCATCAATCGATAGACCTCCGTCTCTATTGATTACACCGATCCTATCACTCTCGGTTGTAATAGCAAAGGGCCTGAAATTAACAAAAGATATACAGACAAAGAAATACAAATGCAGGGTACGAAACCTTGACAATATCAAGCGGATTGACTAGGATGGCGGAGAGGACAGCTCCACCAGTAGTGGGGAAGGCTCTCTCTCTAAAACCCAAACTAAAATCATTGGACGGAGTTTTTGGCTAGTCAGGCCGCACGCAGGAGGTGTCAGCTCCTTCCCTAACCAATTAATCGGACATCAGATAGGCAATATAAGCATTGACGTCGTTTCTCGCTGTAGCAGATTGTTTAGCAATCATACATGAATCACTAGTGCGCCTCCTCGATTGGTCACCACCCATTGATGGGATTTACAGTTAGAGAGTTCGTGAAGAGGAGAAGAAGAAGGATGTAAAGAGAGAAATCAAAGATTAGGTCGGGGAACTTGAAGAGTAGATTGAATAAAGGGAGGCCAGATGTATTTTAATGAGGCAATAACGATTGGTGTGGGAATCAATCGCTACTATGCTAAAGGTATAAGAATTGGTCACTTATCCAATCGCTACTAACACTTCAAAAAGGCGGTAAAACATGGCGCCTTTTTTTCGCAGTTTTTAAGTAGGTTTATAGAGATTGGTATTGTCACCAATCGCCGTTATGTCAAGATAGTAGCGATTGGTCTAAAAGTCAATCGCTATTATCAATGCAGTAGTGATTGGATTTAAACTCAATCGTCACTACATTGATAATCGCGATTGGCCTTTAGACCAATCGCTATGTTTACTCGCTAAAGGGCCTTTTTTTACTAGTGGAACTCAAAGCTAGAAGTTGAGATTAAATAGGCAAGATTATTATTATTATTTGTTATCTCTCCATATAACTACCTAGTCTAATGGAACTAAAATGTCATGGTTATTATCTCTAAGTAACACATGTGAAAACATAGAAAAAACTCATTATCTTTTGATGATGTGGCATGGCTCTCAATTTGACATGGCATCAAATGAGGTGTGATGACATGTTTCAGCCAATAAAAATCAAGCATTTCATGGTTATGATGTTATTATTTATCCATTTGAATATTGAATTCAAATGGAAAGTGTTTTTCTCCTTCATGGCTCACGTCTTGAGAGTTCTAGGAGGCTCTATGTGTTCTTATTGGTTAGATTTTGAGTCGGATCTTTGGTCAGATCTTTTATTGGGTCATCGATTGGGTCTCTCGGATGTGTTCATGCCTTGACTTGACCTTAATATTGACTCTTAAATTAAAAAATGATCCATTCTTTTGTGGATCTAGGTATTTTCTTGAATTTAACATGGATCTTGATTGAATCTTAGCCTTCTTTCACTCATGATTCTCAAATTTTCGATTTCTTCAAAATTCCTAGAAATAGGAATTACAAAGTTAATTAAGAAATTAATTGTAAAGTCAAACAATTAATTCTTAACTAATTTAACTATTTTTTTAATTTAATAAAATAAAATAAACCAAAACAAAATGAAAAAGAAATCTAAAACTAACCAAATAAAACAAAATATTAAACAAAAGAATGGAAAAATGAGTCACAAGCGTCAGAAAATGGGCAGCAGCATCCATCCATCAGTCGTGTCAAGGGAAGCAACAAAGCGAGCAATTGCAGATCTCGATCGGATGCGTCGGCAAAAGAGACCAGCGCCTCATTCGGGCGCGTTGTAGCAGCTGAGAGAAGAAGAAGCGTCGTCTGCGATGTGTCGGCAAAATGAGTCATTGAAGAAGCGCCGCTAAAGAAGAGAACCTGATGTTCTTGGGTTTCCACGGTCGGAGGACCGGGGATCCTAATTTCTATCTAAATGGTAGCCAAGAACTACTCTTTACTAACTTATTCAAGGCATAAAATAAGCATACAACAACAAAATGCATAGATTAATTTGTTTTTTTTTTTTATTGAAATGTAGAATTGAAATAGACAAACGAAACAAAGGAATCAGTAACTTACATGAACACAGTGCTCGGATAATTTCATGATGATCTAGGGTTGTCTTTTATAAGAGACTAAGGGAAACCTTAAAGCTCAAACCCATTACTAACTCACCACCTAAGTATAATTGAAGTAAAATGTCATGTGTTGTTTTTCTCTAACTAACACATGTGACAAATTAGAGAATAATTTACTTTTTACAAAAACTAATTAACTCTCTAAAATAAAAGTTAACTAACTTTCCACATAAAAGCTAATCAATTTTATAATTAAAAAATTAATTAAAAGAAGTTAAGGAGAGAAGATCAATTATGTTTCAATTAAATAGTGCTAAAAAAAATGAAACTCCTTCTCGAACCTTGAAAATCTTGTTGCCTCCAAGTTTGATAATTTTTTAAGGAAAAAGTAATTTATATAATTTATAGAACTTGACTTATAACCGATTCAGAATAAATGAGAAAAACATATAATTGAATTTCTAATTTAAAAAAAAAAAAACTTTAGGAAATTTTATTTTTAAAACTAGAATTTAGGTATTCTGTTTAAAATATTTTAAATAAATATATCTAAATTAAACTAAAATTAAATAAAAATAATATTATATAAACAATAAAATAAAGAGTATTATATGGTAGTGAAGTATTAACGAAAGCAAACAATTACATCAATACAAAAGTGGTTTGTGCAAGAGAGAAATTAAAAATAAATCATGTCTAAATTCATTTATTATTTATGTAGTTTAGTTGATAGATTATATAGGTAATGTTTTGATACTACTTTATTTTGGTAGTTTATTTTTAACATTATTTTGCTAGTAATTTAGTTAGGTTTAACGTTTTAATATGCATCTGAAATTTAATTATCATATTTAGTCGCATTTCTCTAATTTTTACACAAAATATCACGTTTAACATTAAATAGAGTCATGTTAAGCGTTTCCTAGTAATATATATATATATATATATATATATATATATATATATATATATATATATATATATATATATATATATATATATATATATATATATATATATATAAAACTATTGTTTTGATTCCCATGTTTCAACAAGATAGTGCTTCATGAAACGAACATCTTTTATCAAACATACTGAAAATATAAT
Source organism: Impatiens glandulifera (assembly GCF_907164915.1). Classification (NCBI taxonomy): domain Eukaryota; kingdom Viridiplantae; phylum Streptophyta; class Magnoliopsida; order Ericales; family Balsaminaceae; genus Impatiens; species Impatiens glandulifera. The sequence goes on along the minus strand of NC_061869.1, from coordinate 16,834,639 downwards.
CGAGTTTGAGTTCTCTAGTACCTCGGAGTTTGATGTGTTTTCAAGGGAAATGTGATAATTAAGATGATTAAATATATTACTCCAACTTTTAATTAATTTATAGTACTCCAACTCATTCATTAAACTAATAAGCTTGATAAAGGAAAATCATTACATGAAACTCTATATTGTAAAATATCTTTCAACAAAACAACAAAATCTTGATCAAAGAAAATCATTACATGAAACTCTATATTGTAAAATATCTTTCAACAAAACAACAAAAACAGATACTCAAGAAAGAACCACTCTCATTTTAATATATTTCTCTTATAAAAAAATGTTCTATTTTAATTTACAGAACTCAATTTATAATAATAATAAATTAAATTAAATAAATAATAATCTCTTAAAAATAACTAACTAACTTATAAAAAGCAAATAATTTAATTGGTTTGGACTATTATTATTTTTTCTTTTCTCCATGTTCTTGTTCTTATTTTAAGTTCAAATATTCTACTTTTCAATTAAAAACATTTGTTTCTATTTTAGCATTATATATATATTTTTTCTATTAATTTTCATTATTCAATATTAATTTATTAATGAAATCATTCATTTTAATCCATTAAAATATTAATATAATTTTACTTAATGTTTAGTATGGATGACAAACAAATTAAATTGGCTATTTATTTGTCGAGAATAAAATAAGGATTAAGAAAAATAAATGACAATAAATCAAAAGAAAATATATATATTTGAAGTTCTTGATATTAATTGTTTTTGATAAAATGTGAAACCCATATTGGAAAGCCAATAAGACAATTTTATCCTTATAGTGGCATAACTTTATTAATTTGTAAAGGGTTTAAGTTGTTTTGGATGGTCTCACTTGTTGATACTCATTTTTTCACCGAATTTTTATAGTTTATATTTTGAAAATTAGTAATTATTTTTTAAACTAGCATGTATCCCGTGCATTTGCACGAGTAATAATATAAAAAACCGTCAAAAAAAATATTACGGTAAAAATTTATTGGGTGAGTCAACCCATAATCCGACCCAAGTATCAATTACTCTCACATATATTCAAATTAACCACAGTTCCCGACCTGGCAATCCGGACACTTTAAAAATTAAGCATCATTATATATATATATAGATTAGTTAGTTAAAAAGTTGAACTTATATTGTTAAAATGTCACGCTTTTATCAAATTTTGGGTTGAATTTAAAATATAATTTGTTATTAGCCTAGTTGGTTAAAAGGTTGTACTTGTTTTGTTAGGTTGCAAGTTTGAACCATACCTATAGCATTTTTAATTTTATTTTTAACCGTTTTAAGTTTATGGGCGGGTCAACCCACAATCCGACCCAAGTATCCATTTACTCTCACATATATCCAAATTAACCACAACTCTCGACCCGGCAATCCGGACACTTTAAAAAATAAGCATCATTATATATATAAATTAGAATATAAATTGTTATTAACCTAGTTGGTTAAAAGGTTGTACTTGTTTTGTTAGGTTGCAAGTTCGAACCATACCTATAGCATTTTTAATTTTATTTTTAACCGTTTTAAGTTTATGGGCGGGTCAACCCACAATCCGACCCAAGTATCCATTACTCTCACATATATCCAAATTAACCACAACTCTCGACCCGGCAATCCGAACACTTTAAAAATTAAGCATATAATTGAATTTTCAAGAATAGTTGATTTTGAATTTTAAAAAGTTAAAGTGATAATTTATCTAAATTGGAACACTTAAGATAGTCACTCTTTTCATGTTTTAACTTTCTCTCTTTTTATTTTATTTAGAATAATTATGATTTTTAATTAAATTACCTTATATAATAAAAAATATATATATATATATATATATTTATATATATATATATTTATATATATATATATATATATATATATATATATATATATATATATATATATATATATATATATATATATATATATATATATATATATATATATATATATATATATATATATGAAAAATGTTAAATATATTATGTTAATTTTTAATTAGTTTTGTTAGATTAGATTAAGTTAATTAGAAAACTAAGATAATGTAAAGAGATATAAGACTTATCTTTTGTCATTTGTTAAATTAGAGAATTAGTTAGATTTAATTTAGGAAAGTTAGTTAGTTCAATAACAAATTAGAGACTTTGTTTTGTTAGCATAATTAGGTGTTAGTTTAGATTTTATTTCAATTAAAAAAAATCTATTTTGTAGGGATAATGTGAAATAAAGAAAAGCCAAGATAATTTTCAGGAATGTCAAGATCCCAAGGATCAAAAAGTGACGAAGTATGCCCAAATCCACCAATGTGAAGGTGAAGACCAAGTCAAGCCATGTCAAGGTCAACGTCAACTTTTTTTTTTTTTTTTTTTTTATGTTTTGGAATTCCTTAATGCTGATATTTAGGGATTCAGTTTAATATATTTTTTAAAAACTATATAAAATTAAGTTAAACAAACATCAAATAAAAAAGGAAAATATTATAATTCTGTAAAATAAATTGTGAACGTGAAAGAAGATAGATAGATAACCGTCAGCTTCTTCTTTAGTTAGACTTAGGTTCACAATAATCATTTATTTAAAAATTATGTTTTTGAAATATCTTTTATTTGAGTATCGATTAGATTTCATAATTAATAATATAATAAAAAAATTTATTTGATTAAGTTTTTGAAATAAAAGATTAAACTAATATAATAAATTAAATTTATAAATTATATAATATGTTATAATATTTTCCTAATTTTCTTATTTCACCCGTACACTATTTAAAATAAAATAAAATAAAACAATATATATTAACTACAAAATGTCAAAGTTAGTATAGAGATATTTATTAAATCTTAATTTCGGTTACTCACAATCACTTTATACGAGGCTTCCAAGAAAGTCATTTTCTCGTTTCGTTTTACAAGGTACTAGAGGAAGGTAAGTCACAGAATTTAATGAAATCTAAATAAAGTTATACTATAATTTAGCCTATTATTTTGGTTCCTCATCTCACTTGGGACTCGAGAGTAAGGTATATTTTGATATGAAATTATCGAGTTGAAAAAATTATCGATCATTTTTAGACGTTATAAAATTATTATTCACCAGTTTCAGTTTTAATATTATCAAACTCTCTTTGTCGCATAGGAGTGGTGATGAATAACATTATATTTCATCTTAAAAAATATATAATATAGTAGAAATTAGATATAGACATAAATGTTACAAGAGGATAAAGTACTATGATTCTAATGCACAATTATTATTTTTAATTGAAACTACTATTCCATAATAGTTACAATTAAAAAATCAAATAATTATATCTTGAGAAGTCGGGGATGTCTTCAGATCTTCTGCCGCGATCTTTGGATCTGGAAACAGAAGCTACTGGTCAGTCTGCGGTCCTTCTTCTTCGAATGGGGTAGAGATACGCTGTCTCTTTTTCTTCGAATGGGATTTGAAAGAAATACTCCCAGGAATATATCTCACCTTCTTTGTGTTTAATTCTTTCTTCCATCGGGGTGGGATGATCCAACCCTCCAAGTCAAGAGAGGGCAGATGGCTTGAAAGTTATTGTATGACTAGCTATTTCTTCAACAAACTAATAATAAGCTTGATTAAAAAACACCCTTCCTTGAGATTTTATATTATCAAAACATATTACATAGATTTTATGTTCATGTCTTGACAATATAAAACCTCGAGAATCGAAATTCTTTCATCAAGCTTTTTTTAATGAGTTTGTGTTTGAAAAAAAAAAAATAGTTCTATTTTGATTTATATAACTCAATTTTAACTAATTATGAGAAAAAAATGGATAAATAGTTTATTTATTATTATATTTTTTTAATTACATCCCACGACTTTCAAATATATATGGAGAGAATATTGGATATATATCATTAATCTAGATACTTAGTTTTAGGGTTTAGAGAATTATTTTATTTTAAATATATATATATATATATATAAGTATATAGAGATTTAACAATTTAAATAAAAATTATCTATTTAGATTTTTTTGAGTAATATATTATAATTAAATAACTAATTCATTAAATGCGAAAACAAATAATATATTTGAAGAGCTTTATATATGTTAAATTCAATTTGAATAATAATAACAATTATTGTAACATAAACAATTATTTTATTATAAAATATATGGTTACTAAGTCGAAATTACTGGATTTTCAATTGACGGTATAACGGTCAAACATCGGGGAAGATGCTGAGAGAGAAGTTTTGGATATGTTTTCCATCCATCATCCGGATCTACGCCCTATATAATAGGGTAGAAAGTAGATTTAGAAATATGTTATAAAGACAAAAGGTACAAGAATTATAATACACATTTATTATTTTAAAATTAAATTATTAAATTTAATAATAATCATAATAATCTATCCATTTATTATAATAATAATAAAAGTTAACTATTCCTGAAATAAAATAGATTTATAATTTAATTATCTCTTAAATATAACTAATTAAAAAATTAGTGAAATAATTTAATTGGCCTTTTTTTCCACAAATTTTTAAAATAGTTGAATAATATTTTAGAATTTGTCCATGGTTGTCGTTATTTATTGTCTATATATCATCATAACATGAAGTTTGGCCGGAAAAATGGAATTCGTTCAATTCAAATGTAAATTGAATTCCAAGCCTGTCGAAATCTTTCTCTGTACTAATTAAAACTAAATCCAATTGACCAAACATTGACTAGGATATTTCTTCATTAAAAAAAAATCCCATTCCCATATCCTCTCCTCTATTCCCCTTGCCTACAAACACTGGACGAAAATATCAATCATGTTTTCTCTTCTTTTCCCATGAAAGTGCACTTGTTTATGTTTTTGAGTCAATTTCAAGAATCTGATGAATAACATTATACTAATTTTTTAGCACAAATTGATGTGTGGATGATGGGGAGACCAATTTGGCAATACATTGTTACTTATTCAACTGACCTCAACCTTAGAAGCTCAAAGGTAAGTCGAAATCACCGGATTTTCAATTGACAATATAATGGTCACACCTCGAGAAGATGCTGAGAGAAGTTTGGGATATGTTTTGTCTTTCTTCCATCAATCATCCGTATCTACATTGTATATCAACAGACCATGGTTTCGAGGGTCATCAATAGTAAAAAAATCATTTTTAAGGAGAGAAAAAACTCTTAGAGAAAGCAAAAATGCCTTCGGTGATAGTGTTCACCGAGGGCGATAAATGCTCTCGTAATGTCTCGGTGAAAGGAAAAAGAGTATTCGCGAAGGCATAGGTAGCTCTCGGTGATAAGAAACATTTCTAAAAAAATTATAATCTGAAATCTGAATAGGCCTACAAATTATCGATCCGGATATTATTGATAAATTTGTCGGATACACACACTCTTAAAACACACTTAGAGTAGAACATGCTCGCTCGCAGCGGAAGATCTGAAGGTATTATTGATAAATTCTCCAGATCTAGGTGATGGCTAAAGCAACATATGTAAAAGTAAATGAGAACAAACAAAAAACACAAAATCCAGAGACAGACGGATCCAAGTAAATATGTTACAGGCAGCGATTAAGTTTTTCAATAAATGAAGAAAAAGATACGAGTACTCAAAATAACAGACATTTCCTTCTCTTTCAATCTTCATTGTCACCGCATCTCTGGTTGATCTTGTTGACAACATGTTCTTCAACCTAGCTTTGATACCAAATGTTGGCTTTGACTATTGGATATTTCTATGAATAGCTATGAAGATATAAAACTCTAGAAAATAGATATTTACTAAAGAGAAAAAAGTCTTGAGATAATTAAGTGTTGTATATTCAACATTTACAAACAATCCTTATAAATGAGTAATTAACCTAAAAACCCTAAATTACTTATACATACAGGCCCAAGAACACAAATAATAAAATAAACCTAATGGTATAAAAGACAATAAAGGCTTATAACTGTCAATTTTCTAACAATTAATGCTTAAACTCACACCCCATAATCAAGCATTACAACCTGCATCTCGAGCACCCAAAAACATCATTCCTCCGATCATCCCTTAGATGAACAACATATGACAACCAAAAAATCCCTTAAATGAACAACATCATGGATACCTTGTTTCACATATTTCAATGTTAAGTTCCTATACCTTGTCACCATTTTATCGCAGAGGTGTCAAGCCTAACAATGTTAGCATAACAATGAAAAACAGTTCACATAGATAGCATAGATAGCAGATAATAATAATAATGATAAGCTTACCTTTTCGGTAGTATAATAGTGTCATATAACTCCTCAAAATAATACTCACTATTTGATCTGAGATTTATTTTTTGTCCTGACATCCTTTTTAACGACATTTAGCTCCTCCACGCTATTATTCCTCATTAAGTGCCGCATATCTTGATCCTGATGCATCATTTTAGGAACTCCCGGGATCCGGGATGGAAGAATCCACGATCATAGCGTACTTCCACATATCCACTTAGAGGAAAGTCTTTTTTGCAATGGATGCACTAGTAAAAAATACATAATTACAGAGAATGATTGTCGAGAGCGAAAGAAGGTTCTCGGTGATATTAATATCACCGAGAGCAAATGGTTGTTTTCGATAAAATTATGATTATAACCGAGAGAATAGGGTTGCTCTCGGTAAAATTAAATATTTGCCATTAATTATGGCCGCCAACCAATACTATCTTTATTCATTTCTTATTCTCTCTCTTCTTCCTCTGTAAATCTTCTTCCTCGGTAAGTTCTCTCTTCTTCCTTTTCATCTTCAAATATTTTTCCTTTACAGTTTTGTCAATCTTTTAATTTTCTTTTCTTCCCCTCTTCTATATTTCTAATTTGAACAGATTTGAAGAAGTCAACAGTCCGTTCCGACGAGATTAGCAGCGACATCAAAGAATCACCTATTCCGTAATGTTCGTCGTCAAGGAAAGTTGTCGAGGCTTCACCTCAGATCTGCAAAAATATCAAATTCACCTCAGATCTGTAAAAGAACAACCAGTTATCTCAGACCTACAAACCTACTTGTTACTGCTGTTCTAAGACCGATAAATCAAGATGAGATTAATCAAGATGAGATTGCACAAGATTTCCTCCAAATAACAAACACACTTGTACGGTTCAACATTCTCTACTTTCACATCTAAAGATCTGTTTTCTATTTTCTTCTTCTTATCATAGGTGCGTTCTGCAAAAGTTTTAACAAAACAAAATCCCTCTTTTTTTCTCTCCACTATATCGCTGCCTATTGTGTTTTCATAATGTATATTATTTTGAGTACTCGTATCTTTTTCTCCATTTATTGAAAAACTTAATCGCTGCCTGTAACATATTTACTTGGATCCGTCTGTCTCTGGATTTTGTGTTTTTTGTTTGTTCTCATTTACTTTTACATATGTTGCTTTAGCCATCACCTAGATCTAGAGAATTTATCAATAATACCTTCAGATCTTCCGCTGCAAGCGAGCATGTTTTACTCTAAGTGTGTTTGAAGAGTGTGTGTATCCGACAAATTTATCAATAATACCAAGATCTGTAATTTGTAGGCCTATCCAGATTTCAGATTATAATTTTTTTTTAAAATGTTTATTATCACCGAGAGCTAATAGCTCTCGATAAAAGAAATATCTCCGAGAGCTACCTATGCCCTCGCGGATACTCTGTTTCCTTTCACCGACGTCTATATCACCGAGACGCTACGAGAGCATTTATCGCCTTCGGTAAACACTATCACCGAAGGCATTTTGTCTTTCTCCGAGAGTTTTTGCTCTCTTTAAAAATTATTTTTTTACTATTGATGACCCTCGAAACCATAGTCTGTTGATATACAATGTAGATCCGGATGATTGATGGAAGAAAGACCAAATATAACCCAAACTTCTCTCAGCATCTTCCTAAGGTGTGACCATTATATTGTCAATTGAAAATCCGGTGATTTCGACTTTTCTTCCAGCTTCTAAGGTTGAGGTCAGTTGAAGAAGTAACAATGTATTGCCAAATTGGTCTCCCCATCATTCACACATCAATTTGTGTTAATAAATTCATATAATGTTATAAACTCTCATCATCATCTTCTTGAAATTGACTCAAAAACATAAACAAGTACATTTTCATGGGAAAAGAAAGAAAACATGATTTATATTTTCGTCCAGTGTTTGTAGGCAAGCATAGAGGAGAGGATATTGTAATGGGATTTTTTTTTAATGAAGAAATATCCTAGTCAATGTTTGGTCAATTGGATTTAGTTTTAATTAGTACAGGGAAAGACTTCCATAGGCTTGGAATTCAATTTACATACCTTTGGACAATAAATAACGATAACCATGGCAAATTCTAAAATATTATTACTATAGCGCGTGGCTTCTGTAGATAAATAACATTTTGGAAAAAAAGGCCAATTAAATTATTTCACTATTTTTTTAATTAGTTATATTAAATTATAAATCAATTTTATTTCAGGAATAGTTAACTTTTATTATTATTATAAATGGATAGATTATTATAATTATTATTAAATTTAATAATTTAATTTTAAAATACATGTCAATTGAAAATCCGGTTATTATTATTCAAATTGAATTAACATATATAAAGCTCTTCAAATATATTATTTGTTTTTGCATTTAATGAATTAGTTATTTAATTATAATATATTACTCAAAAAAATCTAATTAGATAATTTTTATTTAAATGGTTAAATTTCTATATACTTTTTATATATATATATTGAAATAAAATAATTTCTTTTTGATGTTGTTTATTATTTTTTTTGAAAATATTATAAAACTAAATACCTAGATTATTAATGATATATATCCAATATTCTCTCATAATTAAAAGAAATATAATAATAAATAAACTATTTATCCATTTTTTTCTCATAATTAGTTAAAATTGAGTTATATAAATCAAAATACAATTAGATTTTTTTTTCAAACACAAACTCATTAAAAAAAGCTTGACGAAAGAATTTCGATCCTCGAGGTTTTATATTGTCAAGACATGAACATAAAATCTATGTAATATGTTTTGATAATATAAAATCTCAAGGAAGGGTATTTTTTAATCAAGCTTACTATTAGTTTGTTGAAGAAATAGTCAGTCATGTCAAGTAAATTATTAATTTTGCTTCAATAACTTTCGAGCCATCAGCTTTCTCTTGACGTGGAGGGTTGGATCATCCCACCCGGATGGATCCCACCCGGATGGAAGGAAGAATTAAACACAAAGAAGGTGAGATATATTCCTTCATTCCTGAAAGTATTTCTTTCAAATCCCATTCGAAGAAAGAGAGACAGAGCGTATCTCTACCCCATTCGAAGAAGGAGGACCGCAGACTGATCACTAGCTTCTGTTTCCAGATCCAAAGATCGCGGCAGAAGATTTGAAGAAATTCCAGACATCTCAAGATATAATTATTTGATTTTTTAATTGTAACTAATATGAAATAGTAGTTTCAATTAAAAATAATAATTTTGCATTAGAATCATATTACTTTATCCTCTTATAACATTTATGTTTATATCTAATTTCTACTATATTATATATTTTTTAAAATGAAATATAATGTTATTCATCACCACTCCTATGTGACAAAGTGAGCTCGATAATATTAAAACTGAAACTAGTGAATAATAATTTTATAACGTCTAAAAATGATCGATAATTTTTTCAACTCGATAATTTCAAATCAAAATATACCTTACTCTGAGTCCCTAGTGATGAGATGAGAAAACCAAAATAATAGGTTAAGTTACAGTGTAACTTTATTTCAATTTTATTAAATTATGTGACTTACCTTCCTCTCATATCTAACGAAATGAGAAAATGACTTTCTTGAAAGTCATCTCGTATAAAGTGATGTCTCGTATAAAGTGATGTGAGAAACCGAAAATAAGATTTGATAAATTTCGCCATACTAACTTTGACCTTTTGTAGTTAATAAATAAATATTATATTTAATTTATGTAAATATATTTTCGTGATTAATTTTGATATGAAAAAATTATTATCTCATACTAAAATTAATTAAACGAGAATTATTAAAATTATAAAATATGTTAAAAAAATATGAAGTCAAAACTATATTTATTTTTTATAAATACTTTTATATCTATTAATTTTGATCATTAATTTCTAACCAATATAATTTAATTTATAAATATTTTAAGTTAAGTTATATTTTTTATTTTTTTGTTTTAAAAAAACAATTTGATAAAACGACCCAAATTAGTTAGTGCCCAAATAAAAATGGTCTTAATATAAAAAAAAAAAAAAAAATCAAAGTCGGTCGAATCGTCACTATACGAGAGAATTAAACCTACTAACTTAAATTTTTTTATAAAGTTATATGAACAGAATAAATAAAAACTATTACAAAATATGATAAAAACTTTACATTAAATAAATAAATAAATAAATGATTTAATATTGTAATAATTAATGAGAAGGGAGTTGAAAAATATTAAATATTGTAATTTTATATGAAAATGGAGTGAAAATGGTTAAAATGTCATGTATTTTGCTCTCGGATAGTTAGAAAGGCATCTCTCGTAAGTCTCTGATTTTGTTTCCTCAATTTATAATGTAACTAATAAATTTTAATCATTTTTACTTTATTTTTCTCTCAAAAAAATTACAATATATTTTTTATTTACTCTCAATAATCATTATAACATTAAATTATTTATCTTTTATAAAAAAAATATTATCTCTCTATTTATTATAATTATAATAAATTTTATTTATTCTTTTAATATAACCATTATAAAATTCTAAATTAATTATTTTCTTCTCAATACATAAGATATTTATCTATTTTTTCTTTTAAAAGTTAATCATTATTATTAGTAAACAGTAATTAAATGTAACTAAATCAAATTTGGGAAGGCAATCAACTGGACTCATTGGAAGAAACTAGCTAGCAATTTGTTTTTTTAAATTTTTGCTGCATTGTTACTTTGGTTGATGAGTTTATAAATTATTTTAATTTTATATTAAAAAAATAATTTTATAAATTATAAACAATATTATTTATTCAAATAAATACATTAATTTTGTAAATAGGGTCATTACTTATTATTTTTTAATTAATTTTATTTTTAAATTTTAAACTGATAAGGTATAAAATACTTAATTATATATATAAATAATAATAATAATAATATATAACTAATATTTTTTAATTAAACTTTTCAGATTTTAAGTAAACTTTTTAGGGTGCTTTATTGTATCTGGTTCTATTTGACGTGTTCTTTTTTTTTATCCAACAATATTAATGGATATATAATTTGTTCTAAGACAATTTAATACATTAAAATTATATAATTATGGTGTAAGATTAGGAAGTTTATTTTTAATTTTTAATACCTTAAATTCTTATTTTTATGCTCAAATATAATATTTGTTAAATGTTTTAAAATTTAATATATATATTTATTCAAGTGAGGCATTGCTGACCCATTGGCCTTGGCCGTTTAATATCCGTTTCAAAAGAATAGACGCGTACTTTAAGTATATTTTAAAAAATAAATACACGAATGTTCCCCTATAACTCTAGCTGCTTTATCACCTTTGGGTTGCCATCTTGTTAAGTCAAAATCGATCCCCAACCTACATGATTCACAATAATAACATGTTGCAATTTCTTGAAAATAAATTATTGCTAATGAAATTGCATACCAGTGGTTCAAAATCATGAGTTATATAAGGATGTTGTTAGGTCTCATACCCCGATGGACAATTAATGCACCCAACTCGCACTCCTCATAAAGATACCGTAACCTATGAGCCACTCCAAGTGCAATTCATTAAATTAATATGCTTGATCAAAGAAAACCAATCCATACAACTCTATATTGTTGAAACATATTGTACAATATCTTTCAACAAAACTGAGATTCAAGAAACGAAATCACCTTCATCAAACTTATTGAAAATCTGAAAATTTTAAAATATTTCCTTTCGAAAAAAATATGTTCTATTTTAATTTATAGAACTCAATTTATAACTAATTATGAGAATTTTTTTTAAAGAATCTAAATATATAGTTTAAAATATTTTCAAATAAATTTATAAAAAAAAATTAAACTAATATGACTTATTAAATTTAAGATAATTTATCAATTTATAATAATAATAAAATAAATTTAAAATATAATAATCTCTTAAAAATAACTAGATAACTAATAAAAAATAAAAAAAAAAATTATTAGTTCATATGGTCAATTATTTTTTTTCTTTTCTCAACGTTCTTGTTCATCTTTTAAGATCAAGATTCTACTTTTTTATTTAAAACATTTCTTTATATTTATTATTCAGTATTATTTTAATAATGAAATTATTCATTTTAATCCATTAAAATATTAATATAATTTTACTTAAGGTTTCTTATAGATGACAAATATAATTGGAAAAAATAAATGACACTAAAGCAAATTAATATATATATATATATATATTTATTGAAGTTCTTGATATTAATTGTTTTGATGAATGTGAAACTCATATATGAAAGTTATGAAAGTTATTAAGACTATTTTATTTTTATAGGGTTATAATTTGATTAATTTGTAAAGAATTTAAGTTTTATTAAACGGTCTCACTTGTTGATATTCATTTTTTTACTCCCAATTCGTATAGTTTAGATTTCGAAAATGAATAAATATTTTTAAAATAATTGAATTTTAAAAAATAATTAATTTCGGATTGTAATAAGTTAATGTAATATTTTTTCTAAGAACACTTCAGATTTTTTTTTTATTTTACTTACAATACTTAAGAATTTTAATTAATTAAATCCCCTTAGATAATAATAATAATAATAATATATTCTTCTTATGTTAATTTTTAATTAGCTTTTGTTTAATTTTAATTTTCTTTGTTAAATTAGATTAGATTAGTTGGAAAAAATAAGATAGTGTAAAGAGATACAAGACTTGGTCTTTTATTGTTAAATTAGAGAATTAGTTATATTTTATTTAGGAAAGTTAGTTAGTTCAATACCAAATTAGAGAGTTAGTTAGTTAGCATAATTAGGCGTTAGTTATGATTTTATTTTAATTATTAAAAGTCTTTTCTAATTTGTAGGGATTATGTGAAATAAAAAACAAGAGAAGATTCATAACGAATCTTCAAGAATGTCAACAATAAAATTTCAATTCATTTGAAGGACAAGATTAAATCAAAGTCAAATCAAGACATGTGTTCAACTAATGGCGCAATCGATGACCTGGCCCAACAACCGACTCAAGATCTATTCATGAAGAAACATTTGTAACCTAGAATCTTATAACTATGTCACGAAGAAAAAGGGAGGGAAGCTTGAATTTCAAAATTCAAGAAGTGTAAATCAATTGATTAACATGTCATAAATTCATGACATAAAGATTGTTATTAATGGGCTTTGGGTTTCCTTCCTAGCTCTCCTATATAAACCAAAACTGAAATTCTCATTATACACCTTTCAAGGGATTCGAAATTTTTAAATTTTTACCCCTTGTGTCCCTAGGCTGCTCATATTTGCTCAAATCAACAAAATTTAAGCAAAACACCGACCATTATATCAACAAAATTTAAGCAAAACACCAATCATTATAGGATTGTGTCTAAAGTTTTTGCGTTGTGTCTTAAGTTTTTTTCTTAAGATTATCGGTTAGTTTCTTTTTACAATCAAGAATACTATTTGTGTAAGGCTTCTTGACCCCCTTTAATTTTTGTTTTTGCCTTTAATTTAAAAGTTATGCATGATTTGTCTTTGCATATTCCATTATTGTCTTGCATTACTTGTTTCTTTATTTTTATTTAATTTTATTTAAAGTATCTTACCGTTTAAAATATGTAACATATGCATGAGTTTGTGAATAACATAAATGAAAAAAAAACAGAAACACCAAACTAAAATGAAAATAATCAAACCAAAACCATTTTTAAATTAAAATCGATCAAGAACTTCAAATTCTAGTTTTAATTTGTATCTTTCTGGGCTTAAAATGTTTAATATACATTTTGAATATTTAATCTCAAAAGGATTTAGATTTAATAACGAATCAAACGCAATTGACCGAGAATTATCCAAAAGAACCTTAAAATTGGCTAAGAAAAAAAACAAAACAAAAAACTTTCTGCCTTGTTTCAGTTTGATCTTGATAAGAATTCGGTCAAGTATATGATTTTTTTTCATATTACTGTAGTGTTATGTATTATAAAGGATCTAGCAAAAACAATTAACATTCAACACAATTTAACCGAATTAGACTGAAAATTAAAAGAGAAACTCAAAACTGGCTAAAAAATAAAACATTATGTCTTCATTTTCAATGTTCTTGATTTTATCCGATCAACCTCCTGGTTTTTTAATATTTTATTGATGTTATGTGTTAACAAAATTTGAGTGCAAAAATATTTGAAAATGAGCAATTTAAGGCTGCAAACACCCTCGACCGAGAAAATGAAGAACAAATGTAGCGTCACTTGTTCTTCAGCCTTCCGCTTCTTCAAGGCTTCGACGCTCTCTCCGCTCCAGCTGCTGCACGCGCGTCCTAATTAGTAGAAAAAGAGTTATTAGCGACAAATTATGGCGACAGTAATACCTTTTCGTCGCTGATAATTAAGAAAAAAAATTCTCTGTCAAATGGCTTTTATCGGTAGCAACGGATAAATAGACAGAGGCTATTGTAAGTCATATTTTGCTAAAACCTTAATATTCTTTATTTATATTTATTTTTTATTCCAAATATTAGTATTTATTAAAATTAAAAAATCTTACATTATAAAACCCTAATTTGAGATCTCTAACCCATGTACCTCAGTCTTAGAGCTAGATCAAGACGATGAGGAGCTGCGGATAGAAGAAATCCAGACGGGGGTGAGGAGATGCGGATCGAAGAAATCCAGACGACGAGGAGCAGCGGATCGAAGAAGTCCAGACAGCGAGGAACTGCGAGTAGACCGATTTGGTTGTCACCATTCGTTTCCTCTCACCAGCATCGAGAAGAATTTGGCTACAATTAATTTTCCACTATCGCCAGCATCCTTGCCCGCACCCATCTTCTTTCTCACCTTCCATCAGTTTCAGGTAGCAATGGTATGTTATGTTATGTTCAACAGTTTTATCGGATTTCACAAGTCTAAATTAGAGAAATGAACCATTCAAAAGCTGCAACTCATAATTTATATTCTTCTTTGTGCAAGTTATGAACAATTTAAACTCTTATGATGAATTAGATTACATAACACATATAAAGGAATGATCATTATTTTAAGCCTCCCATAAAGAACATTATATTATGAATGCTTCCTTAAAGTTTGGTTCATGAGTGAAAGAATTATTAGAACTGATATTATAAGCCAACACTTATACTGAATAAATTTTGTCATTATATTTAGAATATTTCTGAAGAAGCACTTGGATTGTATATATAGTTGTATGTTGATAATTGTTTTTCTATAATTTAATCAGCTGCAGAATCAAAGAAGGTCATTATCTAGTGTATTCTATATATCTATGAGCATTATAATTATTATTAAATTATGTTCACATATATAATTCATAAGAAACTCATGATAACCTTTCCCATTAATCGATTGATTATAGTTGTAGGCAAGTGAGGAAGAAGGAAAATGATATTCACTTTTCTGATCATATCAAATGATAAAGTAAATGTTTTTGTGCTGCAATGAATCATTATTTTTATCTTAATTACAGGTTCAGATAGACTCTGTTTTACTAGTTTTTAATCAATCTGTATATATAAAATTTCTACTTCACATACTTGATATAGAGTTGGAGGTAATTTCGAAAGTCATTTTCTATAAACAAGATTTTCTATAAGCAAGTATGAAGTTTAGTGTTCTTAACTAATTTAGTATTCAGTTTAGCTGGAATGAGGTCTCAAGAAAATGAAAGTATGTGCAAGAAATTCATTTTATTCTATAACATTTATTTCTGATAGAAGATTGATTTGTCAACCACTTGTTTCATCGAAGAATTGAGATATATAAGTTTCTTTTGACCTACCATTTATTATCTGATTGCAGAACCAAGTGCACAGCCGATAAGATGTGGAACTCTTAATGATGTTCATTCAATGCCAACAAATATACTTTGCTACAAAGATCTTGCAGGCAAGATGTTTTATCAACTAATGGAACTCATCTAATTTTATTAAACATCAATACATACCGTTTATTATTTTTCACTTTCTAAATGTCATTAAATTGCTACAATATTAATAAAGTGTCAATGACCACTATGCAATGATAATATTTCTTGGATGGTTGCTTATCCAAATTTTAACTATGAACCAATGTTTTGATGTTTCAATTTGAGAGAACCAAGATTTATTCATTGAAATTAGGATGGAGCACACATGATGAGGAACATGCATTTGTTGAAGGACTCATATCCACTTCTATTTATTTTATAACACTGTTTACTGTATTCTTACATACTGCAATTGAAAATTTTCAGATTGAATGGGATGTAATACTATTTTAAATATGGCTGGGTCAAGGAACAATTCTAAGATTCAGTTGTGGAGCTTAGAATTTAAAATTCGATGTTGGCTATAGTAGGGAAGACAGCCGAGGAGGTGATAGATTCTGGAGTTCCATTACAACATTTGGTCAAGATTATGATCTTGCTATTTCTAGCTCAAGTATTATCAAGCAGGCAAGATGTTTCTCAAACTTATATCCCATAGCCCTGTATCAAATATCACTTGTTAATATTAATTAGTAGTCAATTAAATTGACTTATACTGTTATTGTAGACCCAAAATGAAATATTTCATTTAGTTTCATTTTGCATAAATTGATTCTTCAATCATAAATTTGGGAAACAAGTATATGCCATTCCTATTATTGGTGTAGTGGGTTTTTAAGATTATGATAGTATGCATATAATTGTACATCATAATAGCACTTTTATGCTAAATAAGATGATTATTGTTAATGAAAGAAGTTTGACTGTAACATAACATTCAAGCAAAGGTCATACTATAATCAATGATATTTAGATATATGAGATTGTTCTGGCTAAATCCAAAACTCTTCAAGATGACTATAACTGGAAAACTCTCATATTTAATTTTTTTCATTATCTTTTGGTCACTAATAGTTATTTTCTCTTTCAATTCATTTTATTTGATATACCACTATTTATGTATTCTATCACTCAATAACCTGTTAAAAATATTTTCTTTCTTATAGTTAAGATTCTTTAGATATTGAGGAGTGCATTGAACCTTCCTCGTTGTTTTGGCTAGAATAGTGATTGTTGTGCCTTAACAACATCCTTGAAGTAGTGTTAATTTTCAATACAACAGGACTAGAAATACATAAAAGGGTCATTGATGGACTGTAAGTTCTTGATATTTTGTATAAAGTGATGTATTGTTTCTTTCTTCTTTCCTGTGACATATTGGTACAGTAGTCTCTCTTATGTCATCTAACCATCCTGATGTTCATAATTTTAGTAAAAGTAAAAAAAGAAAATATTATTTATGATCAATTACTTTAATCAAATGAAGTTATAAGAACAAAAGTTTGATTATTGGGACTTTGGATATAAAATCGGTTATTTATTATATTAATGAAATTTTGGATAAAGTTAATGAAAGAAGGCCATTATAGTTAAAATCAGTTGTTTATTGTTTAGAAGCAAATGTCTGTTTTTTATCTTTTCAGGAGCTGTGCCATCTTCAATTGGTGCAATATCAATCTTTCACATCTCGTGAGTTTATTAGTTGTATAACTAGTTTAGATAATTCTCCCTAGATAAGTCACTTATATGTTTCAGGTTTAAGTTCTTGACGACTTGCAAGACTGACGGATTGATTACAGAACTTACAAATGCAATAGTTCTCCATTTCTTCCATAAGGTATTAAGTTGACCATTCTTTTATATTTTTCTATTACCTTATTTATGTGTATGATAATTGACAATGTATAAAAAACAGAGCCCTCTTGTTTCAGAGGAAAGGTGTGATGTGAGGGAGATGAAGTTTTAACAATGTGAGTTGATTGATGTGCAAACTTAAGGCACTTGTGAGTGTTCTCTTGTGTTAAGAAATATATTCACTTTCATAATTAATATTAATCAACACTAACAGATCCCTATGTCACAATTACACTAGGCCTTTCCGATCAGGTATACATCATCATACACATACTCCTTCTAACTTTTTTACACCTTGTTTATACCATTACCTGTCTTATAATTGAAAATATTTACTTCTTATCTTCGATGTTATATGTTTATACGTACTTCTTCTGATTTACCTAGTCCATTTGGACATATTAGATCACATTAACTACATTACTATAGTTTTTGAATTTTTATTGCGATTGTGTAAGTTAGCAAAATTTACTTTTGTTGATCCAGAATCTTAAACAAATATATTTTTTGTTTGACAAAATTCCAAAAATGTGCTTCATATGGATCAACTTTTAGTATTTGTATGTTTACTCATTATGTTTGTTATTCTTTAGGTAGTAAAAAATATGAGACTCTGTATGCAAGTTTTCAATTCTCAATTCTCATTGGAGGAAACTGTGTATGGGTCAGAGGTTTGAGATGATGGTTACAGTTTTCTTCAGTGTCTAGAAACAAAAGTTGAGTAATTATAAATTAATAGTTATGGAGACTATCACTTATAATAATTTTATCATAACTTTGTTTGGAGAATAACGACAGTCAATGAAGACAAGGAATGGAGTCGATCCAATATTGTTAATTGTTGATTACCCCCAAATTGTTAAAAAACAAAAATCAGATTTTTGTAATGACTTCTATTTCTTTGGTCCAATTTTAGTATATCCGATATGA
The DNA here is from genome assembly GCF_907164915.1 of Impatiens glandulifera. Taxonomy (NCBI): domain Eukaryota; kingdom Viridiplantae; phylum Streptophyta; class Magnoliopsida; order Ericales; family Balsaminaceae; genus Impatiens; species Impatiens glandulifera. The sequence continues at coordinate 16,815,780 of NC_061869.1, read as the reverse complement.
CATTTTGAAATTGGATTATTTCAGGAAAAAATAACTACATCAAATAAACTCTAAGTTGATCCGGACTATGTATAATCCTCCAAAAGGTAATGATTATTGTATTTATACTGTTTTATGAATAATGCAGATATTATATCATTTTGAGCACAATTCTTACATTATTTTAGCTAATTGACATTGCAGCTAAGTTGTAGGGTATAGTTCCAACACCATATTAGTAATTTTGTTGTTGAGATTTTGATTTTCACTAATTGTGGGTTGGTTTGTTGACTAGCGTGGATTGGTAGGTGAAATATGAAAAATTGATTAAATTTTTTCAAAGCCAAAATATAAGATACTTGTTGTGTATTGATTTTTGAAATTTCCATTAAATATGATGTATGATGATAAGATATGCACTAAAGTTGATATTTAGGAAATATATCATTGAGCTGGCTTGGATTTCAGTCATGTTAACAATATTTTGTATATGCTTAATCACATCTAGAATTACTTAATGAGAATGATCTAAACAATCACTGCAAATCCCATGTTAGAATCTGTCAAATCACTATTTTTTTACTTCATATGGTTGTGGAGGAGGCGGAGAATAGTCTTTATGAAGAATGCAAGATGAGCTTTAGCATATTGCTTGCTCTTTGTTACACTTTTGAAGAATTAGAGTGGGATTCCAGTTCCATATTACATTTTATGTAATATTAATGATATGAGAATTGTTCAGAAAAAGTTCTTAAAGTTAATTAGGCAGGTAATATTACTTGATCTTTCTGTAGTTTCTGCATATATACTTGGAATTTCCCTTGAACTTCAAGTAATTGTTTTTGCTTGTTTATTAATATTTTTTCGTTGTAATGCAGTTTCTAAAGTTATGATTTAGAGTAATTCAAATTTCTGTTGATTTTAGGGACGTAAAGTACTGGATATTGATTATCTTGTTGGTTCTTTTGGTACAAAGGTTAGTGCACATGAATTTAGCATCTTTAGACTATGTTCACGTTAATTGTTGAAAATGATAGTATTTTTGCTGAAAATGAAATCAGCATTTTTTGCTGAAAATGATAGCATTTTTGCTGAAAATGGTAGCATTTTTGCTGTAAACAGAAAATGAGTATGATGTTGTTTGGTTTTGGCTAAGGAAAGCCACATGAATGCCCTGTCTGCTCAGGGTATTTTGAGGTTATTTTGAAGTGAGTCTTTTATTATTTTTCAGATTATTATTTACTGTAGAAAGTAGTGACCAGGGTGATCTTTTCCCAACTTGTATGTCTAAAAGTCCAATCCAGTCTTGGTATATAATCTGTGTGAACAAAAGCCCTATCCAGTCTTGGTATATAATCTGTGTGAACAAAAACCCTATCCAGTCTTGGTATATAATCTGTGTGAACACAAAATTAGATTGAATTGAATTTGACTTAATTGTTATTTTGATGATTCAACATGATTATTATTATATTTAGTAAATTATAGTATTCTTCGATGATAGGGTGATGATGGTATTTTCTCATTCATTGCTTGATATTTGGCAGGTTTTTGGCAAGTGTTGGGAAGCCAACTAATTTAATGATTATGGATTGAGATTTTTTAGAAATAAATGGAGTACCCGTTCAAACTTATATTTAATGTATTTTATTTTTACTTTATAAAATTGAGAAACAATGTATTTTATAAAAATATTATGTATGTTTGATTTAGTAAGATGAATAATTTAGTTTTACTAATAATAAAAAAAAATTTGAGATATTTGAAATTTTGTTATTCATGTTAAATTTAGTAAAATATAAAATAAATTTGTAATTATTTTTGTAATTATCTTTTAGCGACAATAATTAAATCCTGTAGCTACTTCTTTAGCCACGGTAATTTATTACTGTAGCCAACCAATAGCTACGGTATTTATTCCTGTGGTCATATTTTAGCTACGGAAACAATAGCGTCGGTTGGCGACAGGCATCATTACTGTGGCTATTAACTTTTAGCGACAGTATATTGAGCAACAACGACAGTATTTTCTGTCGTTATTGCACTGTTTTTTACTAGTGCTACCAAGGAATCCAGTCAAGCTTTGTCTATGGCTAATTTTGTCGGCACGGAGGAGGATCAGGCTTCACTGTTGGACCATGCTACTGACACTCGACCAAAAATATAAAACTTCAAAAACCAAAATATAAAATAATAAAAACCTTAAAACGAAAACACTTCACAAGATTAATAAGTCTATTCAATAAATCTTAAGAATCAAATAGACTTAAGCTAACTTACTCCTGATAAATAAAATGTCTTAGTCTCTTGACCTTAATGATAACTTTTTAATGATGATTTATTTTCCTAGGCTTTAAGGTTGTCTTTAATTATTGTATTTTAATTCATTTATTTCATGCACTATGTTATAACCTCAACCATAGTTTAGGATACACATGTTACAAAAATGGATAAATAAAAATATAAAGAACTCAATTTATAACTAATTATATGAGATTTTTTTTTAAAGAATGTAAATATATAATTTAAAATATTTTCAAATAAATTTATAAAAAAAATAAACTAATATGACTTATTAAATTTATGATAATTTATCAATTTATAATAACAATAAAATAAATTTAAAACATAATAATCTCTTAAAAATAACTAGATAACTAACCGAAAAAATAAATAATTTAATTGGTTCATATGTTTGACTATTTTTAATTTCTTTTTCTTTTCTCAATATTCTTGTTCTTCTTCTAAGTTCAAGATTCTACTTTTTATTTAAAAACATTTCTTTCTATTTTAACATTATATATATTTTTTCTATTAATGTTTATTATTCAGTATTAATTTAATACAGAAATCATTCATTTTAATTCATTAAAATATTTTCGGTCATAACAATCCTAAAAAATTTAAAACTGGAATTTGAATGCACTAATATCAATTATAAAACATTTAAAGAATTTGAGCCCAGAAACATTTCAAGTTTAACGTAAATAAAACACATTTTTGAAAAATGTACCAATATGGCATGTTCCCGGTCATTTATTTGAAATTGGGTTTAAATATGAAAATTTATTGCACCCATTTGATGATATTGTACATAAAGAATTTGAGCCCATAAATATTTCACTTTTATGTGTGAACATAAATATTTAAGAAAACCTCATAATTGGCCTTTAAAAAAATAATCTTGGTGTTCTTGATGATTTTTGATTTTATTGGTTTGATTCTTAGTTATATATGGTAAATATATTGTATTTTTAACTTTGGAGTTCTAAAATAAGTGAGTAAAGAGCTTTTTTTTCTATTATTTAGGTAAAAATTAAGATCCCTGGTTGTCCGACCAAGGAAATCCAAGAACAACGGGTTTTCTTTTGTTGTGGCGCTTATTCGCTCCTCCAAGCCTCCTGACGCATAGGAGGCGACGCTTAATCCGCTCTCAACTACTGCTTCACGTCCGATAGACCAATCAAGTAATAATAATAATAATAATAATAATAATAATAATAATAATAATAATAATAATAATAATAATAATAATAATAAGCATACCTTTGTCATATAACTCCTCAAAATAATACTCACTATCTTATCCGAGAAGTAAGTAACAATGTATTGCCAAATTAGTCACGGCCCATTATTCACGCATCCCATTATTCACACATCCCAATTTGTATTAATAAGTTCATATAAGATCTTCATCATCAAATTCTTGAAATTGACTAAACAAACATAAACAAGTGCATTCTCATGTCCGATTTCTTTTGACTGAGGTAACTCCTTTACCCTTTTGTGCATTTTTATTTAAATTACGTTAGGTCGTCTTTCAAACAAAAAAAAAAATATGATAAATTTTTTAATATTTTTTTAATGTTTTATACTCTCATAATATTTAATATTTTGAAAATCTCATAAAAACTTTTAGTTTATCATAGGTATGTTATATTTAGATTATATTGAATAGCTCCTTTTTTTTGGATTAAAGAATATTATAATAAAATAATCGTTTATGTTATAATAATGGTTATTATTATTATTTAAATTGAATATAACATAAAAAGATAAATAATAATGGTTATTATTATTTAAATTGAATAGCTCTTCCAATATTTGGTTTGTTTTTGTACAATCATAATCCAAACAAAATTACAACTTATTGATAGTTGGCATAACAACAAGGGCCTAAATGAAAAGATAAAATAAGTTTAAGGGCTATTACAAACAAAAATGAAATTAATAACTAAACTTAAAATAGTTCATCCAACCGTTAGCATCCACGTGGCTTCATAATATCCGTCGGATCATTTGTAGTTACAGTTTGTAACATACTTTCTCCATCTAAAATTCGACGTCCCGACAAATTCATGTAACATTTTCTTCTTCGGCTAAAATTATATTAATTTCAAATAAGCCCTCAAAATAGAGTCACTAGCCTGCAAAGTTAAACAAAAATAAAATTAAAAATATGTGATGCCCTAAATTGACAGCTTGTGTGCTGTCAAATCCCCTACTTCTTCTGTGCTATCAATTTCACTGCCCTAATTCAATTTACATGATGGGTAAGTGTATCATTTTCTTCTGCAGCACCCAATTGAGCACGAAACAGACCCTACCATTCATCATTTTTTTGCTTTTTAACTTAAAATTGAGATCTAATAATTCCAAGCTAATCCATATTTTTCATATCTCTTGCCTGGTATCCCCAATCTCTTACAATTCCACGTTCTTCTCAAATGGATCCCAAATCTTTGTCTCTAAGCTAAGTCCTTTAGCCCTCAAAGTTTTCATCGCCTTTAAACAAATATCTTTCTCTAATGTAAGGCTCCATCGCTGCAATTTAATTCTGTTGTTTCGTCTAGTTCGTTTATTGTTTTCTGGCTTCATTTTGAGACGATGTCTCAATAAAAAAAGCATATGAACAGATCTAACAGTTTGCCTTTCAGTTTCAAACAGATCACACTGGTAAGTACATTTAACCTTCGTTGGTTTAGTCTCATTGATGTATTCGTCCTCAAAACACCTTAGAATGTCAATGGTTTTCTGCTATAACTCTAGGTTAAGATTGAGCTTATGCATGGCAATTTTCTCCCATTTTTGTTGGACATTTAATTCCCTAGTAAGCAAATCAGATTCATCTGCTCTCAGAATATCTGAATCGAGCTCGACTTGTTTACTTAAATTCTCAACTCTAAATAGTTGTCGATTCAAATCTGATTCCAACCTTTCACTTTTAAATCCATAATAAATTTCACTAACATTTTCATTAGCTCGCGATTCTGTTAACGTATTCTTTGACTGTATTGTATTATAGCGATTTTGAATAGCTCTTTTGAACTCCGTCCAAGTTAGGGAAATGCCTGCATTTTTTGAAAATATGTAAGAGATAAACCACTTACGTGTTTCTCCAGTGAGTTTCTCTTTTGTCATTTCAATCATATTTTCTGCAGGAGTTTCATTATATCTAAAATGCTCTTCTGTATTGATGATCCATTTTTGAACATCAGCACCTTCAAACCGAGGAATACGTCATTCTCTTTCACCTTGCCGCTTCTTTTGCAGATTTTCTAGGTTGTCTTCCCTTACCGTGTCTATTCTGGATGCTTTAGCTGAATCTTCTTGACGTTCAGATCTTCTCTTACTGTACAATAAATGCGATTGTTCTTCTTCTTTACTATTCATCAATTTTCGCATCTTGTCTAAAGTTTCATTAATAGAAGCTATGGATGCACGCAGGGAGTTGTTTTCCGATTGATGTCCTATATCTACCATCGTGAGGAACGTAGGTTCTGATACCAATTGATACATTCTTTTGAAGAAGATGAGAATAGATACTGTTTCACCCAACGATGAAGATCAGTAAAGATTGAAGAAGATGAGAAAAGAGATGCGCAATTGCTCGTTTATTTAGAAAATACTTGATACTAATGTAAAGAGAGGTTACTGATTATATATTCTCAGCATATTCTTTTTAGGGTTAGATAGCTGGCCTAACTAACTGTGTTAGAATTTAAGAAAGAAATAAGTTCAAGGGCAGAAATAAAGAAACATTAAAACAGAAAAGACAATAAAAAGAAAAGGAAAAACAAATGATATTCTTCATCAGGTTGTTGTGATGTCGCCATGTGGCTCCATAGTCTCCGTCGAATTCTTTGTAGTTATAGTTTGTATCACTTCTTCACCTGTGAACATTGCAGATGACAGATGATTAATTAACTGTTGTAAATTGATTTGAATAACATTTTTATAACCGAAAATCTTTATAACTTCAATTCCAGCGACAACGACGACGAAGAAGATTTTGTTGATCACGATGAAGCATATGACGAAGACTTAGGATATTCTTCGAACCTAATAATTAGAACTCGTAGATATATAAATAAGTACATAAACATGTTAAAACAGGCAGAAGAGTTAAAGGGGAAACCAAGCAACTCTGCAATTCAATATTTAGTTTTTTTTTTCAGTTTGACAACTCAAGAAAGAACTTATTACCTTATGGAAAGATTTACCTATTTTTTTGTTCGCTTCAGACAAAGTCCCTTCATAGTTATTTTGCATTCAATTTTATCCTGTTATTGAAGTGAACCACAGACAATACATAAATTGAAAGTGGTACCAAAATCAGAGAAAAGGATTATCACTTAATAGTAAATTACTATTATAGGAAACCAATCATGATGATGAAAATGTGACGGAAAACAAGATAAATTGCAGATATTGGCGAATCAAACCTGATGGTTTGAGAGAACGTGAGAGAAGATGAGTGACTTCTTAGAACGACATAAGCCACAAAACTATAACAAGGGATAAAATTAAGAGCCGAGCATCTACAATCAAAAAATCAGTGAACTAAACAAGCCAAATATCTAGTTTTACTACATATAATAACTTGACAATGAAAATTTTTGCTAATCAATCATTATATTTTAACTATTGCATAAATAAAAGCATATCAAATACACATACAAATTAGGATTACAAATTCTATCATCTTAATCAAAGACATGTCTACTAGATCATTTCCTAACTTAGAATTGGATAGTAATTAAGGGCACAACTATTTCCTTACTAAAAAAAGGAAATCGAAATTATTTTACAGTTTTTTTATCTTGTATCTACTGTATATAATGAGTAGAAATAATAATGCAAACTATCACTCAATGTAAATTCTCTTGAAGGTTTATGTTATCTACGCGCACACACACTCGAATGGTTAAAAAGGTAAATTCTTTCTTTCTTATCAAAGGTTTTAATGAATCTCCATTCCCATTAATTTCAATTGCACTTTCAGTCTGTTCACCGATGAAGGAGAAAATAACTCATGCGTAATTATTTTGGATAACATTAAATTTCATGAGACAACACTTATTAAAGGGTGCAATCACAATTATTGGTATGTTGTCTATTCATTAATGAATATGATCTTCTTTTCGTGCATATATATAACTAGTTGAATAATATATATGCTGCATTCCTCCAGCGTGACCTCCATTCTAAGTTGGGCAAATTACAAGAAAACTTCTACCTGTCCCCAGTGTAAACTTTTGTTTCATTTTTCAATCTTTATCACGCTCTTGATGGAAGGTATGACCTTAATCCATTTCTTCATGCTTTTTCTCACTTCTATTTTGTTGCTTCTTCACATGTGAACATTATAGATGACAGATGATTAATTAGCTGTTGTAAACATCATATGATCTTTACCTAATTATGAATTTTAAAGCTTATATATTTATATACATTTCAAATGAGAAGAGTAGTGTGAGACTAAAATCTAGAACAAACAGAGAAAGTTAAAGTTTGTAATCCTTATTATAACTCTATTAAATCGATTCTCCGAAAGTTGGACGTAGGACATTGTTGGTCCGAACTTGGTTAAGATTCTTGTGTCGTTATTTTGTTATTTCTTACTTTTACGTTATTGTTCTACATACCACTACAAATGCTAATATTTCGTTTTCATTCTTAGGGTGATAGTTTTCACGACAAAGATGAAGACCAAAAATAATGTTCTCTAACACACGCCTTACAAATTGACCCGTGCAGGTTTTAGATCAATATAATTGACTCAATAATTATTAGAATAATCCCAAATAAAAAAATTATTAGATAAATATAATGAATTCCCCACTCTTATGTATTCATGAATGCTTCCCCATGTTGACTTTGACTATTGGATCTTTCTAAGAACAACTATGAAAATATAAAACTCTGGAAAATAGATATTTGTTAAAGATAAAAAAGTCTTAAGAATCTTAAATGTCGTATATTCAACCTTTACAAACAATCCTTATAAAGGAGTAATTAACCTAGAAACCCTAAATTACTTATACATATAGGCCCAAGCCCACTTATAATAAAATAAGCCTTAATGGTATAAAAGACAATAAAGGCCTACAATTTTAAATTTTATGACAATAAATGCTTAAACTCACAATCTCCCCCGTAAGATTGATTTGGTTCGAGATTCTTCATGTCATACAGCTCTCGCATTTCTGCAAATTTGACCCTTGTTAGTGCCTTAGTGAAAATGTTTGCACGCTACTCTCTAGTGCCCAAAAACTCTACAACGATCTGTCAGTTCTCAACGCATTCACAGATGAAGTGGAACTGAGTGTCGATGTGTTTTCTATGTCCATGAACTACCGGATTCTTCATTAATGCTATTGCAGACTTATTGTCGACATAAAGGGTTACCGACCTCGGCTCGCATCCGAGCACCTCTTTCAACAAGTTTCTTAGACAAAGTCCTTGACATGATGCTGCAGTAGCTGCCATAAACTCCTCCTCACATGAAGATAAAACAATAGTTCGTTGCTTTTGAGATTACCAGGTATTCAAATTCCCATTGAGATAAAACACCATCCCTCCGGCGCTCTTTCTATCGTCTGTATCACCAGCTAGGTCGTGGTCAGTAAAACCAACGAGTTCTTCAAATTCTCGTCCTCTTCTTAACTGAATCCTATAGCTTGTCGTTCCCTTCACGTAACGAAGAATGTGTTTTACTGCATGTTGGTGTAGAGTGGTAGACTTCTCCATGTATTGACTCACTATGCCAACAACATAAGAGATGTTGGGTCGAGTGTGCGTCAAGTACCTAAGACATCCGATGATACACCTATACTCCTTCGGATCTACTAAGCTTCCTTCCACATTCTTTTCGAGATGCAACTTTGTTTCCATAGGATACTTGCTCGAGTTGCAATCCTCCATTGCAAATTGTTTCAACACCTTCTTCGTATAAGCTTCCTACTTCACCTCGATGCTATCTTTCTTCTGGTCCACATCGATACCAAGATAGTACGAGAGTAGCCTGAGATCACTCATCTCGAACTCCTTCATCATCACTTTTTTGAACTCCTCAACACCCTTAATGTTTGATCCTGTCACAATCAAGTTGTCGACATATACGCCAATAATGAGTACTTCTTCTCCATTCTTTCTCGTGTACACAACCTTCTCTTGAGAACACTTTACAAAACCGAGACTCATCATTCTCTTGTTGTGGTAAGTGTTCCACGCACTTGGTGCTTGGCGTAGTCCGTAGAGAGCCTTGTATAACTTGTACACCTTGTACTCTTTATTCTTGATGATGAAGCTTTCAGGTAGAGTGACATAGACATCTTTTTTCGATGTCACCATTGGAAAATGTTGATTTAATATTCAAGTGGTGAATCTCCCATCCATGGTGAGCTGTGATGGAAAGAATTAGCCTAACCGTGTCATGTTTCGCCATCAGTTCAAAGCTCTCCTCAAAATCATCGCCTTGCTTCTGCACATAGCCTTTTGCTACCAATCTCACTTTGTGCTTGATGATGTTACCTTCACTGTCTCTTTTCAACTTGAAAACCCACTTTAACCCAATGGTCTTATGACTGGGTGGTAAGTCGCTGAGCTCCCATGTCTTATTCTTCCTAATAGACTCAAGCTCTTTGTTCATGGCCTCATTCCACGACTTTTCGACTACTTCCTTGTGATATATTGTTGGCTCGTCGGTGGTGAGAAACAAAAATTCATTAAGATCCATCTCTACCAGTGGTGCATCCGCATAGACATCTTGTAAGAATCCGAATTCCACGGAATTTTGTACGAACTTGTTGTTGTCGTTGCACAACTCCCACTTCTTCTCCTCCTCGAATACGGCATCTCTACTCACATAGATTTTCTCGCAAGTTGGATTAGGAAACTTGTGCGTCTTGCTTCCGTCTTCGAACTTCACATTTCTGGTAATTTTCTCATCGAGCTTATTGAGCTTCTCTCGATGACCCGTCATATGGTTGCTTGCTCCATTGTCAATGTACCACACATCTGTGTGATTACACTCATCGCCACTTGCGAGGAGTTTCTCCATGACTTTCTCTTCATTGAACAACACCTCCTCTGGTTCCTCCTTAGACGATTCTTGCATGAACTCTTCAAGGTTTGTCTTCTCGTCTCCCTCAACAAACATTAATATTGGCTCATCGTCATAAAACCTAATGAGGTTTGCATCATCGTCTTCAGGCAAAGCATTCGTCACTACCTCAATAAACATTAATATTGGTTCCTCGTCATAGAAGCTAGTGAGGTTTGCCTCATCGTCAAACCTTTTGTTAGGACACTGAGATGCGTAGTGCCCGTACTTTTGACAAGCATAACACTTCAATGTGCTCTTGTCTTTGCGGGGCTTGGTGTCTTCTTCTCGAGGTGAACTTTCTGCACAACCTCGCCTTTCACCTCTCCCTTTGCCACGACCTTGGTTATCTCCACTGTTGCTGCTGCTACTTGACAATCCAGAAGAAAAATCGGTTTCTCTATTTTTCTTCATTCGTGAAACCCATTCATCATGCGTGAGCAATAGGTTCTCCTCCTCTTGGTCTCCGTAGCTGTGAAGTCTCTCATCGTGGACTTTGAGACGACCGACGATCTTTTCGACGGTCATATTCTTGAGGTCATTAAATTTCTCGATCGCTGTAAAGATTTGCATGTATGTTTGTGGTAAGAATCTAAGGAACTTATTAACGACGAAGATCTCCTCCACCTTTTCTCCCAACGAGCAGATACCAGTCATGATGGATGTCAATTTCATGGAGAAATCATCCACCGATTCTCCATTCTTCATGCGAATCACCTCAAATTGTGTCTTCAAGGTTTTCACTTTTACCTCATTTACTCTCTCCACTCCAATATGCATTGTCTTTAGCGTCTCCCACGCTCGCTTGGAGGAATCCTTCTCAGCCACCATGAGAAGGACGTCCTTAGGGAGTGCTTGATAGATGGAGGCAAGAACCATTATATCCATCCGTTCATCGACATCGTCGATAATCACGACTTCCCACACTCCTTGTGCTTATAAGGTTACCCGCATCTTCAGCGTCAACACTGAGTAGTTACTCTTCGTGAGTAACGGATAGGAGAGCATCACATTCCCTTCTCTTCCAATCTTCATTGTCACCGCATCTCTGGTTGATCTTGTTGACAACATGTTCTTCAACCTAGTTTTGATACAAAATGTTGGCTTTGACTATTGGATCTTTCTATGAATAGCTATGAAGATATAAAACTCTGGAAAATAGATATTTGCTAAAGAAAAAAATCTTTAGATAATTAAGTGTTGTATATTCAACATTTACAAACAATCCTTATAAATGAGTAATTAGCCTAAAAACCCTAAATTAATTATACATACAAGCCCAAGACCACAAATAATAAAATAAACCCTAATGGTATAAAAGACAATAAAAGCCTACAATTGTCAATTTTCTAACAATTAATGCTTAAACTCACACCCCATAATCAAGCATTACAACCTGCATCTTTGGATACCAAAAACATCACTCCTCCGATCATCCCTTAGATGAACAACATATGACAACCAAAATCATCATTCCTCCGATCATCCCTTAAATGAACAACATCATGGATATCTTGTTTCACATATTTCAATGTTAAGTTCCTTGAATACCTTGTCACCATTTCGTCGTAGAGGTGCCAAGCCTAATAATGTTAGCATAACAATGAAAAACAGTTCACAAAGATAGCAGATAATAATAATAATGATAAGCTTACTTTTTCAGTAGTATAATAGTGTCATATAACTCCTCAAAATAATACTCACTATCCGATATGAGATTTATTTTTTGTCCTACCATCCTTTTTAACGACATTTAGCTCCTCCACTCTATCATCCCTCATTCAGTACCGCATATCTTAATCCTGATGCATCATTTTAGGAAGTCCCAAGATCCGGGATGGAAGAATCCACGATCATAGCGTACTTCCACATATCCACTTAGAGGAAAGTCTTTTTTGCAATGGATGCACTAGTAAAAAATACATAATTACCGAGAATGATTGTCGAGAGCGAAAGAAGGTTCTTGGTGATATTAATATCACCGAGAGCAAATGGTTGTTTTCGGTAAAATTATGATTATAACCAAGAGCATAGGGTTGCTCTCGGTAAAATTAAATATTTGCCTTTAATTATGGCCGCCAGCCAATACTATCTTTATTCATTTCTTATTCTCTCTCTTCTTCCTCTGTAAATCAAATCTTCTTCCTCGGTAAGTTCTCTCTTCTTCCTTTTCATTTTCAAATCTTTTTCCTTTACAGTTTTGTCAATCTCTTAATTCTCTTTTCTTCCCCTTTTCTATATTTTTAATTTGAACAGATTTGAAGAAGCCAACAGTCCGTTCCGACAAGAGTAGCGGCGACATCAAAGAATCACCTAGTCCGTAATGTTCGTCGTCAAAGAAAGTTGTCGAGGCTTCACCTCAGATCTGCAAAAATATCAAATCCACCTCAGATCTGCAAAAGAACAACCGATTATCTCAGATCTACAAACCTACTTGTTATTACTGTTCTAAGACCGATAAATCAAGATGAGATTGCACAAGATTCCCTCCAAATAACAAAACCACTTGTACGATTCAACATTCTCTACTTTCACATCTAAAGATTTGTTTTCTATTTTCTTCTTCTTATCAGAGGCGCGTGTTGGTTTCTTTGCCTAGAATATTCTTTTTTGGTGTTTGTCCCACATAGGAAGTGAGTAAGAAAAATGTCTTGACCTGGCCCTATAAATAAAGGCCTTGTGTGTTAGTTTTTTCTTGCACCATCAGTATCTGTAATTCGTGTTAACGATTATAGTGGAATATTTTCAGTGGCTCTGCCCGTGGATTAGTCAGCACTTTTGCTGGATACCACGTTAAATCGGGTGTCGCTTTCATTCTGTCTTTTATTATTATTATCATTGTTCTCGCATCAGTTATAACAAACTGGTATCAGAGCTTGGTTGTTCAGATCTGCTCAGGCAAGAACGATGGTTGGAAGTAAAAGTTTGAAAGCCGACAAGTTTACTGGGAGGAATAGCTTCAGTCTGTGGCAGATCAAGGTTCGGGCATTGTTGAAACAACACGGCCTATGGGCTCCCTTGATGAAGCCTGCACCTGTCCCACCACCTGCTGATATGGAGTCTTTGGAAGAGAAGGCACACTCGACATTGCTCTTGGCTCTGGCAGACGATATCATTACTGAGGTGGCTGAGGAGGAAACCGCTGCTGGTTTGTGGTCTAAGCTGGAGACTTTATACATGAAGAAGAGCTTAACCAACAAGTTGCTTTTGAAGCAACGTCTGTTCAGTCTGCGTATGCAGGAAGGTACACCTCTTAGAGACCATCTAGATCAATTAAATGCAATATTATTAGATCTGCGTAATATTGATATTAAGATAGATGATGAGGATGCTGCCTTGATTCTGTTAGTTTCTTTACCAATATCATATGAAAACTTTAGGGAGTCTTTCATTAGTGGTAAAGATTCATTGGCTCTAGAAGAAGTTAGATCTGCCCTTCACAGTAGAGAATTGCGACATAGCTGCAGTGGCACTGTTTCGGATAGTCAGGCTGTTGGGCTAGTAGCAAACAACCATCAGGGATATGGTAAACCGGGGAAAAAGAAGTTCCCCAAGAAACCAGTCAGTAGGGGTCCGAAACTAACAGATGTGTGCAATTACTGTAAGGAGAAGGGACATTGGAAGAATGAATGTCCAAAGAAGAGACAAAGACAACATGAGAAGGCACCAGGTACTTTTGCAGTTGCTGAAGATGGTACAAACTCCGAAGAGGATATTGCCTTAGTTGCTGATGGTCGCACACATTACACTGATGTATGGGTTCTGGATTCTGGAGCATCTTACCATATTTGTCCTAGGAGAGAATGGTTTTCAACCTATGAGCAGGTGGATGGTGGAAATATTTCTATGGCCAATAGCTCTACCTGCAAGGTGGTTGGGATGGGCTCGATCAAGATTAGGACTCATGATGGAAAATTCTGTACACTGAACGAAGTTAGACATGTTCCACACATGACGAAGAATCTCATATCTCTAAGTCTTTTGGACAAGAAGGGGTTTAGTTTCAAAGGTGAAAGTGGAGCTTTACATGTTTACAATGGTTCAGGTGTGATTCTGAAAGGTGTGAAGCGGGGCACTTTGTATCTTCTACAAGGTACTACGCTATCTGATTCTGCTGCTGTTGCTTCCTCCGAGATTGACCAAGGAGACATGACGAAGTTGTGGCACATGAGGCTTGGGCATATGAGTGAGAGGGGGATGCAAATTTTGGCTAAAGATGATCTTCTGTGTGGGCATAAGATAAAGGATCTTGGGTTTTGTGAACATTGTGTTTTTGGGAAACTACATCGCAGCAAGTTCCCCAAAGCGATTCATAGAAAAAAAGGCACACTTGATTACATCCACTCTGATTGTTGGGGGCCGTCACGTGTAGAGTCTTTGGGGGGTCACAGGTATTTTCTGTCGTTGATTGATGATTATTCAAGGATGACCTGGATATTCATAATGAAGCATAAGAGTGATGCTTTCAAGAACTTCAAGCAGTGGAAAGCATTAGTGGAGAATCAAACTGGGAAGAAGGTCAAGAGGTTGCGAACTGATAATGGTTTGGAATTCTGTTGGTCTGAGTTTAATGAGTTTTGCAAGACTGAGGGGATTGCCAGACATCATACGGTTAGGAATACACCTCAGCAGAATGGTGTAGCAGAACGTATGAATCAGACACTACTGGAGAGAGCTCGGTGTATGCTCTCAAATGCTGGGTTAACAAGAATGTTTTGGGCTGAAGCAGTTAACACAGCATGCTATCTGATTAATCGTGGACCTCACACAGGTATAAATCTGAAAACTCCTTATGAACTGTGGTCTGGGAAGCTTGCTGATTACTCTAATTTGAGAACTTTTAGTTGCACGGTCTACTATCATGTCAATGAGGGGAAGTTGGAGCCAAGAGCAAAGAAGGGAGTATTTGTAGGCTATGGGGATGGTGTGAAAGGATATAGGATCTGGTCCCCTTCTGAGAGGAGGGTTATTCTGAGTAGGAATGTTGTCTTTGATGAAAATTCCATGGTTAACCCAACTGTGAAGTTCACCATTCCGGTAGATTGTGGTGTCAAGAAATAGGTGGAGCAGGAAAAGACTGAGGCTAGTTGTGAAGCAGATGAGAGTTTTTCTCAACCACTTTCAGAGGCAGATTTTCCAGTTGCTCCATCATCATCTGTAGAACATCATAATCTAGCTCTTAATCGCCCTAGAAGAGCTAATTTTGGAGTACCTCCTATAATGTATGGCTATGAGGACATGGTTGCCTATGCTTTACAGGTTGCAGAGGAAGTGGATCCTCATGAGCCATCCACCTACAAGGAAGCTGTTACAGGTACTGAGTCTGTCCAATGGCTTGCTGCCATGGGAGATGAGATGGCGTCACTTCAAAAGAATCAGACTTGGGAATTAGCTAGAAGACCACCAGAGAGAAAGGTTGTCACTTGTAAATGGTTGTTCAAGAAGAAGGAAGGGTTGTCACCAGCTGAGGGGGTCAAGTATAAAGCTAGGTTAGTTGCTAGAGGGTTCAGTCAGAAAGAGGGAGTGGACTATAATGAGATATTCTCACCAGTAGTCAGACATACTTCCATCAGGGTGCTACTTGCTATAGTTGCACATCAGGACCTGGAACTCGAACAGCTAGACGTGAAGACAGCTTTCTTACATGGAGAGTTGGAAGAAGAGATATACATGACTCAGCCAGATGGTTTTCAGGAACCTGGAAAAGAGGACTATGTTTGCAAGTTGAAGAAGTCCTTATATGGATTGAAACAGTCTCTGAGGCAGTGGTATAAGCGGTTCGATAGTTATATGTTTGAGATTGGCTATTCAAGGAGTCCGTATGACAATTGTGTCTACTACAACAAGCTCAAAGATGGTTCCTTCATCTATTTGGTATTGTATGTAGATGATATGTTGCTAGCTGCTGAGAAGAAGTCTGACATTCAAAAGTTGAAGGGGCTACTCAATATAGAATTCGAAATGAAGGATTTGGGTGCTGCTAAGAAAATTTTGGGAATGGAGATCTACAGAGATAGAAGTCATAAGAAGCTATTCTTGTCACAGAAGGGATATATTCAGAAAGTTCTATCGAGATTTGGAATGGCTACTGCTAAGCCCATTGATACTCCTAGTGCTTCAAATGCACATTTGTCTGTAGCATTTGCACCTAAATCATCTCAGGAGAAGGAATACATGTCACATGTTCCTTATGCTAGTGCAGTGGGAAGCTTGATGTATGCTATGGTCTGCACTAGACCGGATCTTGCACATGCTGTTAGTGTTGTCAGTAGGTTCATGGGAGACCCTGGTAAGGAACACTGGCAAGCAGTGAAGAGGATTTTCCGCTATCTCAGGGGTACATCTGATATTGGTCTCAGTTATGGTGGTGATAGTCAGTGTCTAGTATCTGGTTACTCAGATTCTGACTATGCTGGAGATGTAGACAGTAGAAGATCAATGACTGGTTATGTATTCACGCTTGGTGGTTCTGTTGTGAGTTGGAAGGCTACTCTGCAGCCGACAGTAACTTTGTCTACTACAGAGGCAGAATATATGGCTTTGACAGAAGCTGCTAAGGAGGGAATCTGGTTGAAAGGATTGGTTAGTAACTTGGGTCTACACCACGATCAGGTTTTAGTGTACTGCGACAGTTTGAGTGCAATATGCTTAACCAAGGATCAAGTTCACCATGAGAGAACAAAACACATTGATGTGAGGTACCATTTTTTGAGAAGTGAGAAGAGGATCAAGGTAAACAAAGTGGGTACTGCAGACAATCCAGCTGATATGTTTACCAAGCCGGTTCTGCAGAGCAAGTTTCAACACTGTTTGAACTTGCTCAATGTTAGAAGCTGTTGATTGCCCTTGAAGGGGCAAGGCCTGAGGCAGAGCAGGTCACATCTGGGCATTCGGTGTAATGCATCTGTTTTTTATCTGGGCATTCAGTGTAATGCATCTGGCACATCTGGTACTTAATGTACATCTGGTGCATCTGGCTATCTGGGAAATATTCAAGTCAAGGTGGAGATTTGTTGGTTTCTTTGCCTAGAATATTCTTTTTTGGTGTTTGTCCCACATAGGAAGTGAGTAAGAAAAATGTCTTGACCTGGCCCTATAAATAAAGGCCTTGTGTGTTAGTTTTTTCTTGCACCATCAGTATCTGTAATTCGTGTTAACGATTATAGTGGAATATTTTCAGTGGCTCTGCCCGTGGATTAGTCAGCACTTTTGCTGGATACCACGTTAAATCGGGTGTCGCTTTCATTTTGTCTTTTATTATTATTATCATTGTTCTCGCATCAGTTATAACAGCGCGTTCTGCAAAAGTTTTAACAAAACAAAATCCCTCTTTTTTCTCTCCACTATATCGCCGCCTATTGTGCTTTCACAATGTCTGTTATTTTGAGTACTCGTATCTTTTTCTTCATTTATTGAAAAACTTAATCGCTGCCTGTAACATATTTACTTGGATCCGTCTGTCTCTGGATTTTGTGTTTTTTGTTTGTTCTCATTTACTTTTACATATGTTGCTTTAGCCATCACCTAGATCTGGAGAATTTATCAATAATACCTTCAGATCTTCCGCTGCGAGCGAGCATGTTCTACTCTAAGTGTGTTTTAAGAGTGTGTGTATCCGACAAATTTATCAATAATATTCGGATCGATAATTTGTAGGCCTATTCAGATTTCAGATTATAATTTTTTTAGAAATGTTTCTTATCACCGAGAGCTACCTATGCCTTCGCGAATACTCTTTTTCCTTTCACCGAGACATTACGAGAGCATTTATCGCCCTCGGTGAACACTATCACCGAAGGCATTTTTGCTTTCTCTAAGAGTTTTTTCTCTCCTTAAAAATGATTTTTTTACTATTGATGACCCTCGAAACCATGGTCTGTTGATATACAATGTAGATACGGATGATTGATGGAAGAAAGACAAAACATATCCCAAACTTCTCTCAGCATCTTCTCGAGGTGTGACCATTATATTGTCAATTGAAAATCCGGTGATTTCGACTTACCTTTGAGCTTCTAAGGTTGAGGTCAGTTGAATAAGTAACAATGTATTGCCAAATTGGTCTCCCCATCATCCACACATCAATTTGTGCTAAAAAATTAGTATAATGTTATTCATCAGATTCTTGAAATTGACTCAAAAACATAAACAAGTGCACTTTCATGGGAAAAGAAGAGAAAACATGATTGATATTTTCGTCCAGTGTTTGTAGGCAAGGGGAATAGAGGAGAGGATATGGGAATGGGATTTTTTTTAATGAAGAAATATCCTAGTCAATGTTTGGTCAATTGGATTTAGTTTTAATTAGTACAGAGAAAGATTTCGACAGGCTTGGAATTCAATTTACATTTGAATTGAACGAATTCCATTTTTCCGGCCAAACTTCATGTTATGATGATATATAGACAATAAATAACGACAACCATGGACAAATTCTAAAATATTATTCAACTATTTTAAAAATTTGTGGAAAAAAAGGCCAATTAAATTATTTCACTAATTTTTTAATTAGTTATATTTAAGAGATAATTAAATTATAAATCTATTTTATTTCAGGAATAGTTAACTTTTATTATTATTATAATAAATGGATAGATTATTATGATTATTATTAAATTTAATAATTTAATTTTAAAATAATAAATGTGTATTATAATTCTTGTACCTTTTGTCTTTATAACATATTTCTAAATCTACTTTCTACCCTATTATATAGGGCGTAGATCCGGATGATGGATGGAAAACATATCTAAAACTTCTCTCTCAGCATCTTCCCCGATGTTTGACCGTTATACCGTCAATTGAAAATCCAGTAATTTCGACTTAGTAACCATATATTTTATAATAAAATAATTGTTTATGTTACAATAATTGTTATTATTATTCAAATTGAATTTAACATATATAAAGCTCTTCAAATATATTATTTGTTTTCGCATTTAATGAATTAGTTATTTAATTATAATATATTACTCAAAAAAATCTAAATAGATAATTTTTATTTAAATTGTTAAATCTCTATATACTTATATATATATATATATATTTAAAATAAAATAATTCTCTAAACCCTAAAACTAAGTATCTAGATTAATGATATATATCCAATATTCTCTCCATATATATTTGAAAGTCGTGGGATGTAATTAAAAAAATATAATAATAAATAAACTATTTATCCATTTTTTTCTCATAATTAGTTAAAATTGAGTTATATAAATCAAAATAGAACTATTTTTTTTTTTTCAAACACAAACTCATTAAAAAAAGCTTGATGAAAGAATTTCGATTCTCGAGGTTTTATATTGTCAAGACATGAACATAAAATCTATGTAATATGTTTTGATAATATAAAATCTCAAGGAAGGGTGTTTTTTAATCAAGCTTATTATTAGTTTGTTGAAGAAATAGCTAGTCATACAATAACTTTCAAGCCATCTGCCCTCTCTTGACTTGGAGGGTTGGATCATCCCACCCCGATGGAAGAAAGAATTAAACACAAAGAAGGTGAGATATATTCCTGGGAGTATTTCTTTCAAATCCCATTCGAAGAAAAAGAGACAGCGTATCTCTACCCCATTCGAAGAAGAAGGACCGCAGACTGACCAGTAGCTTCTGTTTCCAGATCCAAAGATCGCCGTAGAAGATTTGAAGACATCCCCGACTTCTCAAGATATAATTATTTGATTTTTTAATTGTAACTATTATGGAATAGTAGTTTCAATTAAAAATAATGATTGTGCATTAGAATCATATTACTTTATCCTCTTATAACTTTTATGTCTATATCTAATTTCTACTATATTATATATTTTTTAAGATGAAATATAATGTTATTCATCACCACTCCTATGCGACAAAGAGAGTTTGATAATATTAAAACTGAAACTGGTGAATAATAATTTTATAACGTCTAAAATGATCGATAATTTTTTCAACTCGATAATTTCATATCAAAATATACCTTACTCTCGAGTCCCAAGTGAGATGAGGAACCAAAATAATAGGCTAAATTATAGTATAACTTTATTTAGATTTCATTAAATTCTGTGACTTACCTTCCTCTAGTACCTTGTAAAACGAAACGAGAAAATGACTTTCTTGGAAGCCTCGTATAAAGTGATTGTGAGTAACCGAAATTAAGATTTAATAAATATCTCTATACTAACTTTGACATTTTGTAGTTAATATATATTGTTTTATTTTATTTTATTTTAAATAGTGTACGGGTGAAATAAGAAAATTAGGAAAATATTATAACATATTATATAATTTATAAATTTAATTTATTATATTAGTTTAATCTTTTATTTCAAAAACTTAATCAAATAAATTTTTTTATTATATTATTAATTATGAAATCTAATCAATACTCAAATAAAAGATATTTCAAAAACATAATTTTTAAATAAATGATTATTGTGAACCTAAGTCTAACTAAAGGAGAAGCTGACGGTTATCTATCTATCTTCTTTCACGTTCACAATTTATTTTACAGAATTATAATATTTTCCTTTTTTATTTGATGTTTGTTTAACTTAATTTTATATAGTTTTTAAAAAATATATTAAACTGAATCCCTAAATATCAGCATTAAGGAATTCCAAAACATAAAAAAAAAAAAAAAAAAAAAAAAGTTGACGTTGACCTTGACATGGCTTGACTTGGTCTTCACCTTCACATTGGTGGATTTGGGCATACTTCGTCACTTTTTGATCCTTGGGATCTTGACATTCCTGAAAATTATCTTGGCTTTTCTTTATTTCACATTATCCCTACAAAATAGATTTTTTTTAATTGAAATAAAATCTAAACTAACACCTAATTATGCTAACAAAACAAAGTCTCTAATTTGTTATTGAACTAACTAACTTTCCTAAATTAAAT